>NC_138768.1:353855191-354122691 GCF_965119305.1 Pelophylax lessonae
ATAAGAAATCCTGTTTGCAGTTTGCGAGAAGCCATGTAGGGGACACAGCAAACATGTGGAAGAAGGTGCTCTGGTCAGATGAGACCAAAATTTAACTTTCACATGCCTATTGCTGTCACAAGAGATGTTTACATTCCATGCAAAAGCAATAAAAGTGATAAAAGAAAAAAGGATATAAAAGTGGAAAAAAAAAAGTTAACGTGCCCGCGAGCAAAGATGAGTGCACTCAACAGTCCTGTACGCATGCAGTGTTCATCCCACACATGTGAGGTGTCACCACGAATGTCAGATCATGGGCAGTAATTTTAACACCAGACCTCCTGTGTAAATCTAAAGTGGTAACTTGTAAAGACTTTAAAGTGTTGCATCGTGTTTTTCCATTTTAAAGCGTGACATGTTTGGTATCTATTTACTCAGTGTAACATCTTCTTTTATATTTTACCAAAAGATTGGGTTGTGTATTGTGTATTTTTGCATTAACCAGTTCCCATCCGCGCTACAGCCTATATACGGCTGCAGCGCGGACTCGAATTTTCGGGAGGCCGTTTAAAAACGGCCTCCCAGTGACACGCCCCCCGCGCGCTCCCGCGAGCGCGCAGCGGGGAGAATCTGTGTCGGCCGTGTCCCTTGGACACAGCCGATCACAGATCGTGGTGAATGGCCAATCACAGCGGCCATTCACCACGTGATCGGATCATCCAATGAGAGATGATCTCATATGTAAACATATGAGATCATCTCTCATCGCCGGCGCTCCTTCCTCACACGGAGCCTGCAGTGTGAGGAAGGAGGGAGAGCTGCACAGCGCCAGGGACAAAGAGACATGTAATCAGGGCACTGATTACCAGTGCCCTGATTACTAAAAGGTAAAAAACATACACAGTGCCCCCCCATCAGTGCCCACAGTGCCCTCCATCAGTGTCCCCCATCAATGCCCACAATCAGTGCCCATAGTGCTGCCAGTCAGTGCCCATCAGTGCCTGCTCATCTAGGCACTGATAAGCACTGACTGGCAGCACTATGGGCACTGAGTGTGGGCACTGATGGTGCTGCCCATCAGTGCTCATCAGTTCTGCCCATCAGTGCTCATCAGTGCCACCCGTCAGTGTCCATCAGTGCCATCCGCCAGTGCCCATCAGTGCCGCCTCTCAGTGCCCATCAGTGCTGCCCGCCAGTGCCGCCTCTCAGTGCCCAGCAGTGCCACCTCAGTGCCCAGCAGTGCCACCTCTCAGTGCCCAGCAGTGCCGCCTATCAGTGCCGCATATCAGTGCCACCTATCAGTGCCGCCTATCAGTGCCACCTATCAATGCCGCCTATCAGTGCTCATCATTGCGGCATATTAGTACCTCCTCATCAGTGCCCATAAGTGCCACCTCATCAGTGCCCATAAGTGCCACCTCATCAGTGCCCATAAGTGCCACCTCATCAGTGCCCATCAGTGCAGCCTATCAGTGCCCATCAGTGCCGCCTCATCAGCGCCCTTCAGTGAAGGAGAAAAATTTATTTTCAAAATTTACTCACAGAAAATAAGAAAAACTTTTTTTTTTTTTCAAAATTTTCTGTCTTTATTCTTTTTTTTTGTAAAAAATAAAAAACCCAGAGATGATTAAATACCACCAAAAGAAAGCTCTATTTGTGTGAAAAAAATGATAAAAATTTCATATGGGTACAGTGTAGCACGACCGCGCAATTGTCATTCAAAGTGTGACAGCGCTGAAAGCTGAAAATTGGCCTGGATGGGAAGGGTGTTTAAGTGCACAGTAGGCAAGTGGTTAAAATAAAAAAAAAAATTTTTTTTCAAAAAACATTGCGTTTGAAAAACTGCTGTGCAAAAACCGTGGGACATACAAAATTGCAACACACATCAATATGTTCTCTATGGCCTCTATTTTAAAAAAATATATAATGTTTGGGGGTTCTAAGACACTTTCTGGTAAAAATGACCAATTGTTACATATAAACAAAAAGTGCCAGAAAATGCCTGGGGGTCAAGTGGTTAAAATGATTTCCAAGGTAGCAGTCATTGTTTGTTATAAACGTTTCTGTATATTAAGTCTTTAATTGGCAGTCAAAAACACTAAGTCCCCATTCACACTAGCGCGACTTGTCAAGCGACTTGGTCGCCTGACAAGTCGCGGTGGGTCGCCTGCCATTGATTAGCACAGGACCCGTTCTAATAGGAATGACACAAGTCGCTCCGACTTAGAAAAAGGGTCCTGTACTACTTTGGGGCGACCTGGAGGCGACCTGCATTGACTTCAATGATATGAAGTCCGTGCATGTCGCACCGAGGTCGCGGTGCACTCTGTGCACCGCGACTTCACAGGTCGCCCCAGCAAGTAGTGTCGCCCCTGTGTGAACGGGGTCTGACTGTCATAGATTATGATGCTGTGACCGAACAGTAGTTGCTATAGTCACTTGCAGAATACCAATGGACCTTTGAACCTTATAACATATTCTACTAACAGTTTAACTGTACGTGTTGTTATTGTGTCTATATTGTTTTAAATAAAAATGTTTTGAATTAAAACGTGCATTCCAAAGTAATCTAGGTAATGTAATATAAGCTTTAATCTCCTCCAACTCCTACCATAAATTACATCTTTCTGTCCGGTCTCGCCCATCCTTTAGTTTCACCAAAGTGCTGATATACTAAAGTGACGTAAACTGAAGTCAAGTGACCCTTGGTTTGTTTCAAACAACTGCTTATGAGAAACTCCTGTTTTCTCCATTTTTTCTTTATACAATGTATGATGCTTGAAGTAAACACAGATTCACTTTCCTTACCTCTAGTGCACTATAGTAGTGTCCGTCTGACTTTGGAAAAGGTTCCTGCACTACTTTGGTTAGACTTCTGTCCGATTTCAGCCTATAGATTTAAATGGAAGTCACATCCAAGTTGGATCAGCATCTTAACTGATCTGACTTGTGACATGATGCTCAGAAGCAATAGTAGCAATGCAAAATCTATAAAAAAAAAAAACAGCTTGGGGTCCACGCCAAAATGTAAAAAAGAAAAGGCATGGGGTCCCCCACCAAATCAATACCAGACTCTTATCCAAGCATGCACCCCGCAGGCCAGGAAAGGGGGGAACAAGCCAGCGCCCAACCCCCCAACCATACCAGGCCGCATGCCCTTAACATGGGGGGTGCTTTGGAGCAGGGGTGGCTTTGCCTCCCCCACCCCAAAGCACCTTGTCCCTATGTTGATGGGGACAAGGGTCTCTACCCCACAACTCTGGGCTGTAATTGTGGGAGTTTGTGGGCAGGGGGCTTTTCAGAATCTGAAAACCCCTTTTAAGAAAGGGGGCCCCCAGATCCCAGCCCCCCTATGTTAATGAGTATGGGGTACATTGAGTACCCATTTACCAAAGAAAAAAAGTGTAGTGTAATAAAAAAAATGAGACGGTTTTTGACAAGTCCTATACTAAAAATTAATAATGTCCCCCCGATGTAGATCCCACATCAATCATTAAGTATTCCTCCACCGCTGCCCAGATAAAAAAAAAAAAACGCTCCTCCCCAGCTTAATTCTCCCACCGTTCTTTACTGCTTCCATGTCTGACAGTTCTTATATAGCTATGGGGCGTGGCCATGCAGTGATGTAACCCGTAGACCCTGCTCTCTTGTAATGTCACGGACCCAGGCATGATGGGTCCGTAAAGTCACAAGGGGGTGGCGTCTCCGAGTTACGTCACTAATAAGCCCTCTGCCCACAGAACCCCACAACCACAGCTCAGAGTTGTGGGGAGGAGGCCCTTGTACCCATCAACATGAGGACAAGGTGCTGTGGGGTAAGGAGGGGCAAGCACCCACCTCCCCATGTTAAGGGCATGTGGCCTGGTATGGTTCAGGAGGGAGGGGGGCACTAGTTTTTCTACATTTTGGCGTGGGGTTCACCTTAATATCAATACCAGACTGAAGGGTCTGGTATAATCTTTGGGGGGACCCACTCAAAGGGTTTTTTATTCTTTTTTTTTCTGAATTTTAAAGTCGGATCGAAAGTCGCACAACTTTCGTGTCAGATCAGTGTGAATAAATGAAGTCAGCTGTATTATAGCTAGTAATAGGACGTACATCTCCTAAGGACAGTTTCTTTGTAGCACTTCAATTAATTAAATGCATGCAGGTTTCTCAGCAATATGTAGGGGAAAAATATGCTTATTAACATTGTTCAATAGAAAGAATTTTAAGTGTCAGCAGAGTTTTAAAATCAGCTTGCTCTTGTAAAAAATGTATGACATTATGTATGAAAAAGTTATAACATATGACCTAACATACATGTCAGCACATTTTGTGTTTCCTTTGGAGTGGGAAGATGAAGAAAGTGCGCTATCTAAGGACATGTTTTGCTTACCATGTAAAACATTACTGACCTCTTCTTCCTCCTCTTTTGCCATTTCAGAGGTCAAAGCCCAGCTGTTGCAGAATTTAATTTGCTGTTGAAAGCACATTCCCTGGAAACGTATGGCGTTGACCCCCATCCATGCAAGGTACCACAGCTGTTTCTAGTCCACTGTCCTCATACTGCTGCTTTCCGATCAGCGATTTCACACTTGAACGGTGTGACTGATGGAGTAATAGACTTTGAATAGATAAACATGTGCACATGAAGTGTTAGAGCTCGCTATTTGTAGCTAATAAGATGCGTTCTATGCCATTTACTGCACTCTGTCCTACAAGGAAGTTAAGTGGTTTGTTGGTTGCACAATTGAGACATCAATATTATAAGAAGTTTGTTTTCAATGTGTGTGTTGAGTTTTTGGATCATTTTAGTTCATTAACCTTTTATTTCTTGTTACTTTTAGCTATATGTATCAATGTGTTCTTTCAATTAACCGCTTGCTGAGCACCTCACATAGAAGAACGGCATCAAAGCGGCATCGCTGCGCTGGATCACGTATCTGATACGTGATGCAGCACATTCAGGTAGGGGGCGCACGCACACGCGCCTGTTGGCTGTGCTGTGATTATTCACAGCACAAGCCGATCAGCGGGTGCCGGCCAGTGATTGACCACCAGCACCTGCTGATCTACTCCATTGTTCAGCGAAGTGAGCTTTGTGATGTAAACAGCACAGAGCTCCGAATAGTGACAGGGCTTCTGCAAAGCAGGAAATAAACAGCAAGATCTAGTAGTAAAAGCATCACATGTTAGGCCCATATTTAACCACTTGCCGACCGCCCGCCACAGTTTTACTGCGGCAGGCTGGCTTGGCTACGCAAATTGACATAGAGGTATGACAGTTCGCAGTAGTGTTGCTTGGGGGCAAATGCGTGCCGCCACTCGGCAGCGGGGATGCCAATCCACGGGACCAGCAGCCGCGATTGCTGCCAGGCACCCGTGATCGCTCTCCGCTGACAGAGAAGGATGGTCAGCTGTTGTAAACACAGCTGACCGTTGTTTTCTCTGAAATGATCACACAGCGCCTGTGATCCTTCTATATAGGCTCACAGGTCTCTGTGTTCATTTCACAAGTCCCTCCCCCATACAGTTAGAAAACACTCCCCTAGGCTCACAATTGACTCCTTTGATCACTCCTAGCTTAACCACCAGTCCCCCCCAAAAGTGTCAGTTAGGGGTCCGATCTGTCCACTGCAATGTCACAGTCCTGCTAAAAATCTCAGATCGCCGCCATTACTAGTAAAAAAAGTAAATAAATAAAAACGACATAAATCTTTCCGCTAGTTTGTAGACACGATAAATTTTGCGCAAACCAATTAAAATACGCTTGTTGCGATTTTTTTTTACAAAAAATATGTAGCAGAATACAAATTGGCCTAAACTGATGAAAATTTTTGATTTTAAATTTTTTTTTGGGAATGTTATATAGCAGAAAGTGAAAAATATAGTTTTTTTTCAGAAATGTTGCTTTTTTTTTTTTCTTTATAGCGCAAAAAGTAAAAATTGCACAGGTGATCGAATACCACCAAAAGAAAGCTCTATTTGTGGGAAAAAAAAGGACATCAATTCTGTTTTGGTACAGTGTCGAACGACTGTGCAATTTTCCATTAAACAAACGCAGTGCCGAATCTCAAAAAATGGCCTGGTCATTAAGGGGGCAAATCCTTCCGGGCCAGAACTGGTTAATGGAGGGGTAAAAACTTTTAGAGGTCATGTGGTTAAGAATTGTCTGTATTGCCCTACAGCCACCAACCTTGTCTTAAATGTTCTTTCTCCTTCATCATGTTAAAGCGTGATTGGTTGCTACTGGGCTGTACAAACAGTTCTTACCGATGACACTGATGAATGAGAATCATTGTTCCTTCAACTATTTTATGTACATGTGCGGCTTGCATAGATAAAGGCAGCACATGTTTTTTTATGTCACAAAGATCTATGGTTTAAATAAATGAGCCTGCATGCACATCACTTTGAGAAGAACATTGTGGTGCAGGGCAGGCACATTGCACTGCGATTTCCCATTGATACAATTCCTAAGTTTGGTTTGCAAGCATACTCATGTATACTGTACTAGGTTTGCTGATTATAAAACTGATCAAACTGGCTCTTGTTAAACCTTGTGTCACCTTTGTTGTTTTAAGGACTCAACAGGGACCACAACATTTCTAGGATTCACTGCCGCGGGGTTTGTCGTTTTCCAGGGAAATAAAAGGATACATCTAATAAGATGGTAATCACATTTCATGTTGCTGTTTATTACCTAATGACGTACATAGGTAAAAAAAAAGCCACAAGAGAACTGTACAGGAATGATTTGGAGAAGAAATGCTTAGTTCTTTACACTGTGGTTTAAAAAATTGCTCACATGGATTACATTTTTAATCTGAAAAAATTATAGGAGACATATGAAACCAGAGAATACTCTCTTCTCCTCCTTTTGCCCTTAGGGCCCACTTACCCTTTGAACACAGGCTATTACATACAGTAAATGAATAGGTGGTGTAAATGCATGGATGGGTGGTGATTATGGTAGTGCTCGTGTCTTGCAGTTTTGAGGTTCTCATTGTCATTCAGGGACTACACTTCCATAGAATATTTACTTTCTCCCTGTGTTTAATGGGCTTCTTCTCACATTCCAAAGTTATATTGTTAAAGTGATCGTAAACCCTTACATACATCCACTGAAGTGACTGGCCTCAGGTGATACACGGAGATAAAAACAAACCCTCCTACATAAGTTTTACCTGTTTATCTACAGTCTTCTCTTCTCTATATCCAAAGTCCAGAATATATAAGCTTGTCTGAGCTGTCAGAAACAAGGGAGCAGAGAGCTGAAGTTAAACTCTGCAGAGCTCAGACAGGAGAGCTCTGACAGCTGATTGGAGGGAAGGGACACACCCCCTTCACACAGCACACAGGAACAGAGCCGAAGCTGTCAATCTGCTGAAGGTCCCTTCCCATCACCATTTTTCTCTTGGTGTCAGGAAAACTTGTCAGAAGAGATTCATGCTGATAGCACATGAAAGAGACAGTGGACAGAAATTATACTTAGTGCTCTTAATTGAGACATATACACACTGTAGAGGGATGTGCTTTGTTCATATTTCCTGTCTGAGGATTACAACCACAATTTTTTTGTTAAAAATAACAAACATGTTATACTTACCTGCTCTGTGCAGTGGTTTTACACAAAGCAGCCTGATCCTCCTTTTCTCGGGTCCCTCTTTGGCACTCCTGGCCCATCCCTCCTTTTGAGTGCCCCCACAGCAAGCAGCTTCTTGCTGGACCTCTGTGTGTCCATTAAGACACGGATCCGTTGCCCAGCCCGGTCCCCTCTCTATCCTCATTGGCTCACTGACTTTGATTCACATCAGCAGGAGCCAATGGCGCTTTGCTGCTGTCTCAGCCAATGAGGAAGGAGAGTCCCGGGCAGCTGAGTCTCTTTTGCAACATCGCTGGATCACGATGGGGCTTAGGTAAGTATTAGGGGATTGAGGGGGGCTGCTGCACACAGAACGTTTTTTATCTTAATGTATTCTGCCTTTACAACCACTTTAAACGAACTGCCTTAGATTATATGTGTATGACTCTGGTAGGAATCTGTTCCACATAAGTTGCTGCTTAATATGGCAGTGATTTATAACTTTATGAAATAAAGAAACATGCCTATCATGCTAGAGACATGCTAACATCAAATATGCCACTGGTGTCAGCCTAGCAAAATGAAGTAAGGGGTATATTTTAGGATGCCTGTTGGGTCTCAGTGATTATATAATTATAGGGAAATGGTGCAGCGCTATACAATAAAAGTCAGATTCCAGAAAAAGTTCACATCCAAGAGGAAAGTCCAAGTAAATTCCTAAGTATGAGCGCAGCTGAGTACACATGCAGAGGTGCCCACCGACACCCAATCACACAGCCTTTTATAGTCCAATTCTGACCCTCATTACAAGGGTCTAGATGCACAGTGATCAATATTCCAGTAGTCTCTTTAATAGCAGTTATCTCTTTACAGCTCTCTTAATCAATCTCCTCCTAGGCTTATATATCTTTATCTCCAACACACCAGACCTGTCTGCTCCCCAGGATGCAAAGATAAAAATGAAAAAGCAGCTTTTGACACAATACTCACCTTCAGTTTGACGTTATACCCCACAGTACTTCTTTTACACCATTAGATGTCCGCAGATGTCTGGATTGAATGATGCCCAGCACCAATTGGCTCACTTCCCTTGAGCATTAATTGCCATGGGCTTGTCCCCTGGATTGAGCTTTAGAGAATTATTACACTTTGCACATTGCTCTCATGTAGCTGCACAAGCACTGTTAGGTACAGCATGAAATACAATCCCGGAGAGGAAGGACCCATGATGTCAGCAGACCAACCAAAAGAGCCTAGGAAAAAAGGTATGTATACACCTTTTTATAAGTGTGTGGGTGTGTGTGTTGGGAATTGGGGTTCCAAAAGAAATTTCCAACATGTTACTTTGGCAGAAATTGACTAAACAATCGACTTGTATCAAAGGTGGGAGCCAACATACTGATCAATCAGTTTATAGCCAGCTTAAAGCTCTGTTTGTTACAATCACAGCACTTTACAATCCAGTAAAGCCTAACTGGCTTGCAGTTTTACCCCACCCTCTTCCAGACTGAATACTGATGTGGAGAAAGCTAGTACAAAGATAGATTGACGTACTGTTATACAAGTGCATTTGACATACTGTATATACTGTATATATACACAGATTGCAGATAGGCTTGAAGGTCATTTTCTTAAGTCATGTTTCTTTGTGCCTTACAATAATATCTTTCCTTTTCTAGGCCAGATGTCTGCAAAATGAGATTTGATGGGAAGACATTTTATGTTGTTGTAATGCAGAAGGAGGTAGGAACAATCTGGTCCATCGTGCACACCAACAATCTCTTTTCTTATACTGATGTAAACTGAAAATTTGAATATCTGTCAAAATAACATAGATAAAGGCAAGTTGCAGCTTTACAACAGTGTAACTGTACAGACAACTAATTAACCCACCATCATGAACATTTAAAGGAAAACTTCACCTTAAAGAAACCCAGCTCACTCTGCTTTATAGACTTGAATAGGGCTGTATTTCTACGTTCAAGGCTGTAAACATTAGGTGAGGTTGCTGCTCTCACAAAAAGGCAATTAAAGTGTTACTAAACCTACAATGGTAAAATCAGTCTGCACTGTATACGCAGTAAAGCATGCTTGTTATACTCACTTTGGAACCTAAGGGGTTAATACTCTGTATTGTGTAAAAAGGCTGCTTGATCTTGTAAGCACAGATACTCCTCTTCTTCCACTGATTTCAAAACATGTCCGGATAAGACAGAGCCTTTGGAATCAGGCTGCACATGCTCAGTTTAGAGTGTATTGCTATAGAGGTTTATTTTTTTCTTGGGAGAGTGCATGTGATCAGCACAGGACCAATCGGCACTGTCCAGACATGTCCAGACAGAGGGTGGGGAGCCCTTCAGGCTCGTAGGACAGCTCAGTGCAGTATGAAAGCTCCTCCTAAGATTTACCAGGAACTGATAGAAATCACAAGACTTCTATATACTCCTGATGAGAAAAGGTATTTAGCTGTTTATATTTACTAAATTAATTGCATTTCCATGTTCTGTGTACCGTGGGAGATCAGATATAGTGAATGCAGAGTCCTGGGTTTAGTAACACTTCAAGCACCTGGATAGAGGGTTCCTGCTATGTTTAGGTTAGGAACTATGGTATGTGGGTTTCTTCACCTGGGTAGATGGTTCCTGCTTTGGTTAGGTTAGGGACTATAGTACGTGTTTTTTTTTCTTTCTAATAAAGGTGCCTCATAGTTTGTTTATACCTGCCTCTTTTACTTAAAATTAACTCCCAACTTAACTCTTTTACACTTAAACCACCCTAACTCTTCACCCTTAAAAGATAAGTTTACCTTTTAGAACATGTTGCATGTTACACCCATTTATAGGGTGTAACATTTTCTTGTTTCATCCCTCACCCCCTCACTGCACCCCCCTCCCCAGTGTGACAGCAGGCGGGGGTCCCTGCACCCACTGTTAGATTTTGAAAACATCCTGCACAGCCGCATTATCCATTCATTCACAGAAATCCCTAAATGAAAAAACGACAGGTCCCGTCTTCCACCGCAACAGATGGACTTGTTTGAATGGACTGTGGGCGTGATGATCAGCACACTTGTAGTTTATTCACACTGCCTATAGCTTAAATGACAGCCCATACAGATGTACAAGCAACACAGCTGTATGCAGTGTGTGCAGGAACCTGATATTGCACCTGTGATCTGTTGATCTGCCCATCATGGGTGAAATACTTTGAAGGCTCCTGTTTTTTTTGCCTGCAAAAATATGTGCATTTATTATTTTTTAATTAAAAGTGAGCTTTAGCCCTTAATTAAATCTCTGAAACTCACTTCTAGCACCTAACTTAACTGTAGCTTTCACACTTAACCAAACCCTAGCACTTAACTGTATTCCTTCCCTAACCTTAAGCTTTACCCTAACCCTAACACTTCAAAGAAACCTGAGAAAAAACCCTGACCCTAAGCCTACTTGCCCTTAAGTCACAGTCAATAGCGTAAGGATTGGTAATAAATAGCTGAGTTCATGAGACAAAGCAATACAATGTTCTCAATGGTGATGATCATGGGGGACAGACTAAGCAAAAAGCAGCATTCAGAAGACAGCTCCCCATGGAGATGTGAAGGAATCTCTGTACAAATGAAAACAAACACAGTGCACCACTCTAAGTGCAGCATATACAAAACCAGGTTTATTAGACATTTGGCAAACTGCAAAATAGAGAACACGCCCCTCTTTCCTGCCTCCAGCGCTGACATCACCCTGGGCCATAGGTGTCCCACGTTCACTGGAGTTCTGATCGTCCTGGTACACAGTGCACCATCTGGCGGACTTCTTTCCCCATTGGAGTGTCTTATGCTCTAGATTTTCCAGATCCTTCCTTGTGCTGTGAACCTCCCAACCCGTGGTCTGACAAGCGCTACTTTCTTCTCTATTTTGTAATTTGCCAATTGTCTAATAAACCTGTTTGGTTTTGTATATGCTACTCTTAGAGTGGCACTCTGTGTCTTCCTTCAATACCTGCCCTTAACCTGTGGCCAGACTATGAATATTCAGATATTTACATATTCAGAACAAGTAGTAAATGGGCTTTAAAACAAGCCCTACCTGACCTAAACAGCTTGAGGCACTGTTGACCAAATCATCTTCAAAATTCACAAGAGAAACAGTAAAGCTGTCCACGTCTTTCTCACAGCAACTCAGCTCATTCTACTTCCCCCCTAGCAGTGACTTGGCAGCATTCTAAATCTCTCATGTAATTACAGAGCAGGAGCTCTGAGAAGGAGAGCAGGGGTAGCTGAGCTGCTAAAGTAATGTTTTACATAACCTAAGTGTTTCTACGTTGAACTTATAGGATGAATTGCCCCACAGTGCATGAAGCTGCAAAGGTCAGTGATGATGTGTTTTAAAGCTCATTCGATGCTTGTTAATAATATTTAAATATTTGACTATCCCTAGCTTGACCACAGGTTCACTTTAGAGAGGAAATTCATCTAGATCATTAATTTCACAATACAGGCTAACAATATAGCTATTGTTACAATATAGAAGCAACTATTTATCGCTAATAGCAAGCTTTTGTGTCTCTGCATACCTCAGTGTATTTTTCCTCACTATTCGACTCTTGGTGGCAATTTGCAGTAATAGCAGAGGATTTCCTCTCCCTTTTCATCCTGGAACTCTTTGCAGTCCCTTCTCTCATGACACACAGGAAGAGCCTGTCCCTACTAAGATATGTGCTGCTGATATCTCAGGAGTCTGTAGGCAGTACATGCTATGTCATTCTCAGCTGCGGGCAACAAATATTTTATATCCAATTATACTGAACAAAATTATATACGCAACACTTTTGTTTTTGCCCCCATTTTTCATGAGCTGAACTCAAAGATCTAAGATTTTTTCTATGTACACAAAAGGCCTATTTCTCTCAAATATTGTTCACAAATCTGTCTAAATCTGTGTTAGGGAGCACTTCTGCTTTGCCAAGATAATCCATCCACCTCACAGGTGTGGCATATCAAGATGCTGATTAGACAGCATGATTACAGGTGTGCCTTAGGCTGGCCACAATAAAAGGCCACTCTAAAACGTGCAGTTTTATCACACAGCTCAATGCCACAGATGTTGCAAGTTTTGAGGGAGCGTGCAATTGGCATGCTGAATGCAGGAATGTCCACCAGAGCTGTTGCCCGTGAATTAAATGTTAATTTCTCTACCATAAGCCGCCCCCAAAGGCATTTCAGAGAATTTGGCAGTACATCCAACCGGCCCCACAACTGCAGACTACATGCCCAGGACCTCCACATCCAGCAACTTCACCTCCAAGATCATCTGAGACCAGCCACCCGGACAGCTGCTGCAACAATCGGTTTGCATAACCAAAGAATTTCTGCACAAACTGTCAGAAACCATCTCAGGGAAGCTCAAGCATGCTTGTCATCCTCATCGGGGGTCTCGACCTGACTGCAGTTTGTCCTCGTAACTGACTTGAGTGGGCAAATGCTCACATTCCATGGTGTTTGGCACTTTGGAGAGGTGTTCTCTTCACCAATGAATCCCGGATTTCACTGTACAGAGCAGATGGCAGACAGGGTGTATGACGTAGTGTGGATGAGCGGTTTGCTGATGTCAACGTTGTGGATCAAGTGGTCCATGATGGGCGTGGGGTTATGGTATGTGCAGGCGTATGTTATGGACAATGAACACAGGTGCATTTTATTGATGGCATTTTGAATGCACAGAGATACTGTGATGAGATCCTGAGGCCCATTGTTGTGCCATTCATCCATGACCATCACCTCATGTTGCAGCATGATAATGCACAGCCCCATGTTGCAAGGATCTGTACACAATTCCTGGAAGCTGAAAACATCCCAGTTCTTGCATGGCCAGCATACTCACCGGACATGTCACCCATTGAGCATGTTTGGGATGCTCTGGATCGGTGTATATGACCGTGTGTTCCAGGTCCTGCCAATATCCAGCAACTTCGCACAGCCATTGAAGAGGAGTGGACCAACATTCCACAGGCCACAACCTGATCAACTGTATGCGAAGGAGATGTGTTGTATGCGTGAGGCAAATGGTGGTCACACCAGATACAGACTGGTTTTCAGACCCCCCCCCCCCCCGACCCCCCAATACAGTAAAACTGCACATTTTAGAGTGGCCTTTATTGTGGCCAGCCTAAGGCACACCTGTGCAATGATCATGCTGTCTAACCGGCATCTTGATATGCCACACCTGTGAGGTGAATGGATTATCTCGGCAAAGGGGAAGTGCTCACTAACACAGATTTAGCAAGATTTGTGAATACTATTTGAGAGAAATAAGCCTTTTATGTACATAGAAAAAGTCTTAGATCTTTGAGTTCAGCATGAAACACGGGGGCAAAAACAAAAGTGTTCAGTGTATGTTAAAGGAGGGGTAACAATGAAGATTGTTAAATAAATGATGTTATAAATCAGAGTGAAGGTCCGCTTTAACACCAGAAAGGTCATTGTCTACATTACTGAGCCAGTATTATCTAACGCAGTGGTCTCCAAACTGCAGCTCTTTGCTAGTCCCCTTGGGGCACTACTCTGACTGATACGGACCACTATTGCTTCCACTGAAACCAACAGTGGGGCATAATTTCTCCCATTAACCCCAATTATAGGGCACTATACATCCCACTGATACCAATGATGGGGCCCTTTCCTCCCACTGATAAAAATGATGGTGCACTATTCCTCCCAGTGATGCCAATCATTGGACGCCCTTCCTCCCAAAGATACCAATGATGGGACACTATTTCTCCCACTGATGCCAATGATGGGACACTATTCTTCTGGCTGATATCAGTGATGGAACACTATGCCTCCCACAGATACCAGTGATGGGAAACTCTTCCTCCCACTGATACCAATGATGGCACACCGTTCCTCCCACTGATATCAATGATGGGACAATATTCCTCCCTCTGACACCAATGATGGGAAACTTTTCCTTCCACTGATACCAATGATGGGACACTATTCCTCCCACTGATACCAATGATGCGAAACTCTTCCTCCCACTGACACCAATGATGGGACATTATTCCTCCCACTGATATCAATGATGGGACACTATTCATGCCACTGATACCAATGATGGGAAACTCTTCCTACTGCTTATACCAGCGATGGGAAACTATCCCTCCCACTGATACCAATGATGGGAAACGTTTCCTCCCACTGATAACAATGATGGGACAATATTATTCCCACTTACAACAAATGATGGGACACTATTCCTCCCACTGATACCAATGATGGGGCATTATACCTCCTACTTATACTAGTGAAGTGAAACTCCTCCTCCCACTAATATCAATGATAGGGCACTATACCTCTCACTGATAACAAGGATGGGGCACTATTCCTCCCACTGATACCAGTGATGGGACACTATTCCCTCCAATGATACCAATGATGGGGCACTATTCCTCCCACTGATACCAGTGATGGGACACTATTCCCTCCAATGATACCAATGATGGGGCACTATTCCTCCCACTGATCACAGGTGCTATGTATTTTCTTTTACTCCTACCACTAAGCCTGAGGCATTGTTTACTGATGCAGGGACTTTTTTTTACCCCCACTAGCCACAGTCCAGTCACAATATTGAAGGACAGTAAACTGTCCCTATTTTTTAAGAAAGTTTGGAGACCCCTAACTTAAAAATATTAGGCTGATATTTACATTATTGGAAAATACTTACCTTGCACCAGTGCAAGTTAGCATTTGGCTTTGCTATAGTTGGCGATTTATAATGGCACCAAATGTTTTGTACCTCATTGCTAGGTCTATAGAAGAGGGAAAACCAATTGTTATGTTATGTTCTTACTCTGCGAGAATTTAGTATTCTCTTCTTCCTAAATAAAGGACCCAAAAAACATGGTTACAACACTGACCAAGCTACAAGACAAAATATTGTGATACAGTACTACCAGACTCAGCAGGTCTGTGTTACCAGGGCAGGGATGTCACCCATTCTGGATTCTTGGTATGGCAAATAAGTGATAGGCTGAGTTACCTAATAAGGATGAGTTAATTTAAGTTCACTTTTTATTATTTTATGATAATTTGCTCCTACAAATGTTTTATACACAAATATGAATATCACGCATACTGTCTCTCTGGCTTTGGTACTTTGTTAATCATTGAACCAAGCAAATATACAAAAATACATTTTCTGATTTCACTTGCTACATGCATGTTCTCTGTCATGCAAAGAACCGCATGGGTAGACCCCATATTTATCTTATGACAAATAATGACAATGTGCATGAGGTTATAGAGTGGAAAGATATTTTACTAAGCAAATAATGATACAAGTATATTAATAATTTGACAAAGCTGATAATTAAGACTAATTTAAGACTGGGATTAAAGGGGCAATTGTTGCACATTGTAATCAGTGTTGACATTCATTCTGTTGCTACACATGAAAAGTGACAGCTGAAATCTGATTGGCTGCTACAGACATCTTCACTGTTAATTTTGTCATTTTGTGTAAACCATCAATTTTTTTTTAAAGGCTTACAAAGAAATAAAAAATATTGTTTTAATTCATTAGGACATCACAGAGGAATTCATTACAACTGTACAAGCATAGGACCTTGCTGTGGCAGCAGGTCTGTTTGTTCAGCTCTTGTAACCATGCACCTGTACAAACAGGCTGCCTTTATATTACCTCCTGATGAATGAATATTGCAGGAGTCATGTCAGTGAACTGCCAGGCAAATACAAAGATCCAAATTTTAATATCAATTCATCAAATTTGTATGTAGTCATGGAGGTTAAGGTAGTGATTTGCTGAATTAAAACTTTTCCTTTAAGGTATACCCAATTCGTTTTTATTAAAGAATACAGTATTTTCTTAGTATGCACATTAGAATTTACACTTGCGTAATAAACAGAATTATTGATTACATTTTAGAATTGTGTAAAATCTACAAGTCTCTTATCCTAACTGCAAATTGACCTGTCTTTCTTTCTATGATTTCCAGAAGAAAACTGTTTTAACCTACCATACCTCAACACCAGCCGCCTGCAAACATCTCTGGAAATGCGGTGTCGAAAATCAGGCTTTTTACAAGTGAGTACAGCATATTCTAGAAAATGATATAACTGGGATTGGGCATCCAGAAACATACAGTGGGTATAGAAAAGAATCCTTACATTTTGTTGCTTTGCAGCCTTAAATGAAGACAGACACAGTTTTTGTTTTATCCAGCTGTATTCACTCAGTGCAACTTATAACATCCAAGTGAAAGATATAACACCAACATGTCAATTTAAAAAAAAATAAAATAAAACAGAATCCCTGAGTTGGTAAAAGGATCACCCCCTTCTAAAAATGACTTGTATAGGTATACCTAATCACCCTTTCACTTGCACACAAAGCCATTTGACTGTCAACTGCGATTAGCTGTGTTTATTTTGATAAGCTCAGCATAAAAGGAGCTTTGCTGGAGCATTTCAGTCCCTGATAGTGCAGCTGAAGCAAACAAAGAATAGTGAAGTATATTATTAAGAAGTGTAAGGTATTTGGGAAAACACAGACCCTCCCTGGATCAGGACAGCACTCCAAACTGGATGAAAGAGCCAGGAGGAAACTGGTCAGAGAGGCTACCAGAGGCCTACAGCGACTCTGAATACATCTAACCATCCAAATAACACCATTCCTACATTAAAGCTTGGTGGTAATATCATGTTATGGGGGGTATTTCTCTGCAGCAGGGATTGGAGCACCTGTCAGAATAGAAGAAAAATAAATGGGGCAAAATACTATCAATTTCGTGAGGAAAATCTGCTGCCCTCTGCCAGAAAGTTGTCAATAGGAAGAAGGTTTACCTTTCAACATGACAACAACCCAAAGCACAGAGCAAAAATGACCACACAGTGGTTGAAGGAGAAAAAGTTGAATGTCCTTGCATGGCCTAGTCTTAGCCCAGACTTAAAGAGGAAGTAAACCCTTTTTATTTTATTAAGGCTTACCTATAGGTACTGTAAATATCTCCTAAACATGCACCATTTAGGAGATATTTACTTTACATGCAGCCAGTGACGTCACTGGCGCATGCGCTCTGAAGGAACGGCCTCTGGTGCCGTTCCTTCAGAGTCCCGTGCTGTGACCGTCGGCTCCCGCGCGCGTGCGCGGGAGTGACGTCACCGCGGCTCCGGCCAATCAGATGGCCGGATGCCGCGATCCCGGAAGATGGGCGACTGAACATGTCGCCCGTCATACAGGTGAGTGAGCGGCACGGCGGGGGCTCGTTGTAAGGTAAGTATTTCATAATGAGCTAGTATGCGATGCATACTAGCTCATTATGTCTTTGTCTTTCAGGTTGTAAAACAACCTCTTTAAACCCCATTGAAAATCTGTGGAATGACTTGAAGACTGCAGTCAGCATCAAACTTCACTGAACTTGAGCAAATCTGCTAAGAAAAGTGGGCAAATGTTGCAAAGTCTAGATGTGCAAAGTTAGTAGAGACATATCCCAACAAACTAAAAGCTGAAATTAAAGCAAAATGTAGTTCAACAAAATTCTCACACAAGGGGGTGATCCTTTTTCCAACTCAGTGATTCTGTTTTTTACTTATTATTTTTTTTTTCTGACATGTTGGTTTTATACCTTTTACTTGGATGTTATAAGTGGCACTGAGTAAATACAACTGGATAAAACAAAAACTGTGTCTGTCTTCATTTCAGGCTGCAAATCAACAAAATGTAATTATTTTAAAGGGCGGCAATTCTTTTCTTTACCCACTGTATGTACTGTATCATAGGTAGAGAGGCATTGATCATTTTTCTTTGTAACATAGTATATGTCTGCTAATGCTAATATGTTTTTGTAATAATGATACCAATCATTACTGAACTAACAACTACTGTGGATGACTGGAGAGAAGGAGAAAGGATGTTGCCCATAGCACATGTTTAAAGAGGAAGCAAACCCTCCTCTACAACTTGTACCTATAGGTAAGCCTATGATAAGGCTTACCTATAGGTACTGTAAATGTCTCCTAAACGTGCACCGTTTAGAAGATATTTACTTTGCATGCAGCCAGTGACGTCACTGGCGCATGCGCTCTGAAGGAATGGCCGCTCGTGCCGTTCCTTCAGAGCCCCGTGCCGTTACCGTCGGCTCCCGCGCGCATGCGTGGGAGTGACGTCATCGCGGCTCCAGCCAATGAGATGGCCAAATGCCTCAAACCCGGAAGAAGGGCAACAGAACATGTCGCCCATGGACAGGTAAGCGGTCGGCACTGCGGGGGCTTCGTTCTTAGGTAAGTATTTCATAATGAGCTAGTATGCGATGCATACTTTGCAAAACATTATGTGTTTTTCTTTCAGGTGTTTGTTTTTTAAAAAAAGCGGAGGTTTACAACCTCTTTAACTTTTAACTTCTGAATTTAGAGCTTGCTTATGTCTGCTTGTGCTAATATGTTTTTGTAATAATAATACCAATCATTAATGAACTAACAACTACTGTGGATGACCGGAGAGAAGGAGAAAGGATGTTGCCCATAGCACATGTTTAACTTTTAACTTCTGAATTTAGAGCTTTCTGTAAAAAATGGAAGCAAGAACTCTGATTGGTTGCAATGCTTTGCATCTTCCCACCTTTGTGAGAATTTAAAACCGCTCCCTGCCTTTGCTACCATAACGTTAAGACAGAATTGTAATAATAATTTTGAGATGTACTATATATAGAAAATGTATTGCTAAATAGATTGTTCAGTTTTCAGCGAGAAAGTACTAACTCTCCTAAAGCACTGTACTTGATAACGCCAGAGGTCCTCCTACCAGTTTTGCCAACTTACCAGATTGAAATTTTCTGACACGACACCCAAAATTTACTGGCACAGCCATGTTTTTACTGGCATTTCCAAAAGTCACAAAATTACAGTTTTAGTAAGTAAGAAGCTTAGGGACAGGACAGGAGGGCAAGAAATTGACATGAAATAGACTACAGCACTGTGCAGCAGCAGAAATGTCACAGTAGTCACAGTAAAGTCACACCAGGTGATCTCTTCAGTCCACTCCTCCAGTCCAAACAGCTCCCAGCTTGCCTTGCTCCCATCCCGCAGATCCGGCCACTCAGCTTGGCTCCTTTGCACCATGACATCACAAGAAAAGCTCAGGCACCACGTCTGCCAGACCTTCCCCCCGCTGGCGCTGCCTGAACACACTGTAGCAGGCTCTTGGATGGTCTCGGCCAGCTCCAGACCAGAACAACGCATACGCAGTTCCGACCCGAGCATAACAGCCATATTTTTTACTGGCAGCCTTTTCCTTTGACTGGAATTTACTGGCAGGAGAAAAGTGCCCATTTTTTACTGCCTGCCAGTAAAAGTACTGACGGTTGGCAACACCGCCTGCTACTGCCAGAGCAGGGGAGAAGAGACTGCATAGACCAATCTAGCAGCACAGAGGGAGCCTGTGGGAGTAGATTAGTTAAGCAAAATTGATTTTTCCCTAGCACTTAACCCTTTCAGTGCAGAGGCAGCCCCATGGCAGGGGAAGATTTTTGTTTTCTCTAGAGTTCAGCCTTAAGTAATACTAAAAGAAGAATGGCATCCAAATATTTTGGGTTGATCTAGGTTAGGGTGTTGCGTGTGCTAATACAACTCATATCCAGTGGGTATTTTTTTATGGTTCATCTTTGTCTCCAATCTTTAGGTATGCAAAATCCAGCCAAGTAAAGACAATGACAAGCAGCAATATATTTTTTAAAGGGAGTCGATATCGATACTGGTAAGTGTTTTGTGTGATTACATAAATAACCCGCCCTTTCCATTTTCAATTTCCTTGTAATTATTCTCAAGCTACATTTATATAAAAGTCTACACTGGGTCTCTCTGGCTTTTTTTGTCATGTTTTTTACTTATTGCCAACTTCCATCTGAGTTCTTCAGTCATATTTTGTTCTATTAAAGCCAGTGAATTTTCAGTATGATCTATCGCACTTTGTTATTTTATTAAATTATCAAACATTATTTATGACACATTTTTACTATCACAGCTTTACTGCCATACCATCACCTTGTTCAATACACATCAGAGAATAGTTGCTTAGCAAGACTGCAAATTACAATCTGGTCACTAGATGGCAGCAAATTGTATTCTGCTACTCTTCTGAGTCACACAAGTAGCCAGGGGACACCACTATTTCCTGTTTCAGCTTTGCAGCTTTCTGTGTCATCTGCCAGCTCAATGGACAATAAATCAGCAGTGTGATGAAGATGAAGCAGGAAATTGTTATGCAGTGTGGCAAAGATGTAAATATTGATTGTGCTAACATGTGAATGCATTTATCATTATTATTGTTTGCAGATAATGAAAAGCTCTGAAGTTTTTGAGGGATCATTCCTTTTTCTCCATAGAAAAAGCTGGGCACAAGAAAGCAGACATCCATTTAGTGAGGTTATTGTGTTGCGGCATGTGGACATTAATGACAGATAGACCCTTTATCTCCAGTCCCCATTGGTGTTCTTAAGGTAATCTAATTCAAGCAACACTAAGGCTGCCCATAGATGGGTCGAAAAAAAACGAACACCATTTTCCATCCACACACTGTCGGTCACTGCTCCCTGCTCTGCCCCCTCCTTGCTCACTGGAGCGCTGGGCTGTGGAGGGGGCAAAGAGCGGGTGGCTCGCTGAGAGGATGAGCTGGCTGCCAGTCCAGGCATGTGGGTGGATCTCGACTTCATTGTTGCAATCTTGCCCGAGCCTGGACCAGCTCTATGATGTCACCCAACAGCGGGACTCAGCTTGCTGTCTGCTGAAAACTGGTCATAGGAGTGCAGAACGAACTTCACTTCTGTAAGCCATAGGAGAAGTACAGCCAAACGAGTTTTGGCTTCACTTCTTCTTTAACAGAACATAGTTACATAATTGGTAAGGTTGAATAAAGACAACATTCCCTCCAGTTCCACCTGTAACATCTAAGACTTTAATAAGTATTACTCACTTAAAATATATTGCCACTTACATAGTTGAAGATCAACTCCAGGAAATTTAAAAATGATCCCCGTCAATGAGGCTGCACCACATTACAGGGGTTAACTGCTTATTTAGGTCTAGGGGACAAGAAAAGATGTACTTTTCTGATTCTCTTCCATCCTGCTGGACCAGTCCCCTCAATGCCCCAGTGATCTAAGGTCCCGATGCCATCAAGACCAATGCGAGGTGCATAGCCCTGCACTGGACATGATGATGCTGAGGGACGGTCCACTGCCAGAACATGGGGGAGCTCCATCTGCTGGAGAATCAGAGGATCAGAGAAGGTAAAGTTGAGAAACTCTCCCCTAGACTGAACGAGCAGGTAACCTTGCTTAGTGGGTGCAGCCCACTGCAACAGATGATTTTTAAGTATCCCAGAGTTGCAGTTTAAAGAGGTTTTCCACTTTTGTAGAAGACCCAGCAAGTGCTCTCCCTTGCTGTTGCCTGTTTTGCAGCTGAAGACTATTTCATAATCATTAGCTACCGACAGTGATCAGTATCTGAGTGTGAGATTGTTATTGTGTTTAGAATTCTTACATGGACAGTGGTCATTGTCTGATTACATTCACTGCTCATTCTAATTTATACTAAGCAATAACGAGGAAGGTGTTGGCATGGATCAGTCATTTGAAACCATAGAAGTATATGTGTACCTTACATACATAAATGCGTTCTTATAAGATATATGTAGATTGAAAATTAATTTGGTGTATTGTTTTCTTTTCTTCCAAATCAGTGGAAAAGTTGCAAAAGAAGTTGTTGAAGCCAGCTCAAAAATTCAGAGGGATCCTCCAGAAGTCCACAGGTACATTTGGACATATTTAAATACCATCAGTATCTGTTGCAAAAAGATATAATATATCATCAGCACAACCACAAGCTGTTGCTCTATGCCATTGGTCAGCAACCCGCGGCTCCGGAGCCGCATGCGGCTCTTTTAAACCTTTGCGGTGGCTCCGGGGCGGATGAGGGGAGGAGGCGCACTGTGCGTCACGCAGAGCCGGCGATTGGCGGCCTTCTGGGTGTCATCGGTGCGCATAGCAATGCGCCCGACACTCCCCCACTGTGGCGCTGTCCTGGCTGTGATTGGTCCAGGCTGGACCAATCATAGAGGACATCCCGGGTGATGTCGCGTGGGTGGCGGTGCGTGCGTTAGTCACACACCGTCCCAACGTCACCTTCCCGCCCGCCGTCAGAGAGGAGGGCAGAGGCACGGTGACGGCAGGTAAGTGAAGTGATGCTTTGAAGGGGGCACGCACGCACGCTGGTCTCTGCATTGAAAGGGGGCATGTACGCTGGTCACTACCATTGAAAGGAGCATGTACGCTGGTCACTACATTAAAAGGGGCATGTACGCTGGTCACTGCATTGAAAGGGGGCATGTACGCTGGTCACTACATTGTAAGGGGCATGTACCCTGGTCACTGCATTGAAAGGGGCATGTACGCTGGTCACTGCATTAAAAGGGGCATGTACGCTGGTCACTGCATTATAAGGGGCATGTACGCTGGTCACTACATTGTAAGGGGCATGTACGCTGGTCACTACATTGAAAGGGGGCATGTACGCTGGTCACTACCATTGAAAGGAGCATGTACGCTGGTCACTACATTAAAAGGGGCATGTACGCTGGTCACTGCATTGAAAGGGGGCATGTACGCTGGTCACTACATTGTAAGGGGCATGTACCCTGGTCACTGCATTGAAAGGGGCATGTACGCTGGTCACTGCATTAAAAGGGGCATGTACGCTGGTCACTGCATTATAAGGGGCATGTACGCTGGTCACTACATTGTAAGGGGCATGTACGCTGGTCACTACATTGAAAGGGGGCATGTACGCTGGTCACTACCATTGAAAGGAGCATGTACGCTGGTCACTACATTAAAAGGGGCATGTATGCTGGTCACTACCATTGAAAGGGGCATGTACGCTGGTCACTACATTGTAAGGGGCATGTACCCTGGTCACTGCATTGAAAGGGGCATGTACGCTGGTCACTGCATTAAAAGGGGCATGTACGCTGGTCACTGCATTATAAGGGGCATGTACGCTGGTCACTACATTGTAAGGGGCATGTACGCTGGTCACTACATTGAAAGGGGGCATGTACGCTGGTCACTACCATTGAAAGGGGCATGTATGCTGGTCACTACCATTGAAAGGGGCATGTATGCTGGTCACTACCATTGAAAGGGGCATGTATGCTGGTCACTACCATTGAAAGGGGCATGTATGCTGGTCACTACATTGAAAGGGGCATGTACGCTGGTCACTACATTGAAAGGGGGCATGTACGCTGGTCACTACATTGAAAGGGGGCATGTACGCTGGTCACTACATTGAAAGGGGCATGTACGCTGGTCACTACATTGAAAGGGGGCATGTACGCTGGTCACTACCATTGAAAGGGGGCATGTACGCTGGTCACTACCATTGAAAGGGGGCATGTACGCTGGTCACTACCATTGAAAGGGGCATGTATGCTGGTCACTATATTGAAAGGGGCATGTACGCTGGTCAATGCTTTGAAAGGGGGCATATATGCAGTGTTATATTTGTTTTAAATGTCGCAATGGTTTTGCGGCTCCCAGGTTTTTTTTTTCCCTTCGGAAACGGGTCCAAGTGGCTCTTTTTGTCTTAAAGGTTGCAGACCCCTGCTCTATGCAAAGACTTTTATTTGAAGATCACATAAAATTGTGATGTTTTGAGCCACGCAGGTTCCTATCACTAGGCATGTGATCGTTCATCAAATGCCTAAAGAAGGGGCACTGCGTGGCTCGCTTGTAGTTGTACTGATGACATATTGGGGTTGATTTAGTAAAACTACAAAAATCTGGTGCAGCTGTGCATGATAACCAATCAGCTTCTAAATCCAGCTTGTTCAATTAAGGTTTGACAAAAAAAAAAAAAACGGTTTCTATGCAGAGTTGCGGCGGATTTCGCACTCTCCAGTTTTAGTAAATCCATCCCATTGCATCTATGTTGTGTTACTGGTACCATTCAGGAGCCATTCCAGTACCCTGATTACAGGGTCTATTCTGGTATGGTATGAGATGGGAATAAGGGAATAAGGGATTTCAGGTGTCGGGAGGTGGGGCGAGGTTTATGACCATGTGACCGCTGTGATTGGGAGCTTTCCGTTAACTCCCGATAACTGTGATAGAAGCGCGCATGGTGCGCAGTCTCGGCACAGCTGTGTCTGTTATTTGGTATGCAAATAAGACCCACCTGCCAAAAGGCTGCATATTTGCATGCCGTCAGCACCTAGGTATTAATATCTTGTTACAAACAAGAGGTTCAGTTTTCATGGTGGAAAATATGAGTAACAACAAGCCCTCTTTGTAATATTTTCCGGTTGGGCTGAGAGCTTTTGTCACTGAAAAGAAACAACATTGGTAACACAACATGGGTTGGTAGACCTTATAAAGTAGTGGGTTTTATAAACTATTTTATATTTCTGTATTAAAGGAGAAGTGGAACATTGCTGTTATTTTCTATTGCTCCCTCACATATTATATTAGAAATATGGCCTTGTCATGTATTGTCATTGTATTGTATTGTCATGTATTGTCAAGGCCTTGTCATTGCTACTTCTTTACACACTTAGGCTGGCCATTCATTATACATATACCAAACCTAAACAGTATCAATGTATATGCAATCAGACAGGCCCTTGCACTACATAGTTGAAGGTAATTCTAAGAAACTGATTAAGAAAATTGTATAATGTATGGCCAGCTTTACTAATGACAACCTTGTATTCTTTTTTGCCGTTTAGGTCATTAATACCCCATAGTCGCAGCTCTTACTCCTTAAACAAGCAGCTAATCATCAACATGGAACCATTGCAGCCTCTCATACCATCTCCAAGTGAGGAGGATGAGGAGGAAGCAGCACCAACCGAAGAAGGTAAATACATTTTCGATTGTTCACGATCTCTCTATGTCAATTGTACTTTCCATCTGTTGAAAAAAATATAATGTGTAGCTTTAAAAAATATGATGGAGCATCAGATTGGTTCATATACCCATAAACCCAGAGGCAGATACTCCATATTCTCATTGTGTTCATAGTCCAGCCCTTCATATAAAGTGGGGTTGATTTATTAGAAGCTGATTGGTTACCATGCACAGCTGCACCAGATTTTGCACTCTCCAGTTTTAGTAAATCAACCCCGTTGTTTAATTTTTTTTTCATTTATTGTGGTTAGGAGAAGCCTGATGTAGATGATGATGTGCACTGGATGTTATTTTATCTAAAGTACCACTCATTTGTAGAGCCACTTTTTGCAAATTGCCTGCAGACATGCTAAATACACTGAACAATTATAATAATTTGAAAAAGTGCAGACCCTTTTGTAGTTCAATCACTAGACATTGGTCAGTGGAGGGCTCTTAATATTTTTAAGAGGAATGTGATTATGTATTGATTATGTGAAAAATGTCTGTTTATGCCACATAGAAGACAATTTAGCAGCTGCATCTGCTGTGTGTTTGATACAGCTGTCCTCTCGAGTGTGCTACGTTTTCTTTAGTAAAACAATTATAGCACAATATTTCACATAATCTTCAAGAGAGAATTTCTAAATTCTTATACCTTCTTTAATAAAAATGCACAAACTAGGACAATCTGCATGATTCTTGTGGTGATAAACACAAAAGAATATTAGAGTGTATTTTTAATGTGGACCTTGAGTTATTACTGTAATATTTACCTAAAAGCAATTCTTGGTGCAACTTTAATATATTTCATGCTTGCTATAATTTGACATTATTATTTAATATAAAGATTTGTAGGTTCTCCCCATAGTTGTCCTTTAGACCATTGAAATAATATTTATTAGCCACCCAGACAGCCTATTTCTTTCAGTCAGTCTGACTAAGTAGCACTAAGAGAGAGAAACACTATAGCACAATCATTGTGCAGCAGGACTAAACAGAAAGTAGAGGCTGCATATGTAACAAAGTAATATAGCTGCCCCCATACTGAAGACATAGAGGCTCTTTGCTTTGTAAATTGTCGCTGAACATGGTGATACTCTTTTTAGTTTAATACACCAATCATTTTCTAGTAAATCCCAATAATCAGGGACCAATCAAAGTGGTTGCTGATCATGTGATGTCTGTTAGCTTGTGACATAGTGATCACAAGCTTGACAAAATGAAAGCTGAACATCTGAATAGATGAACACTTTCAAGCTGCAGTGTTTATCTACAGTGCCCTGTGTTTAATAGTTCAGCTGTCAGATACAGCTGCACTAATACAAATAAAAAAAAAGTATATATATATATCTATATATATATATATATATATATATATATATATATATATATATATATATATATATATATATATATACAGTATATGCTGTGCTTCAGCAATCTAAGCACTGACAGTGTGATCACTATACCTGATCCAGTTGTGGTGAGATAGCTTAACATACAGTTTCAGTAGCTTGGCAGACAGTGACTCGATTCAAATGACATCCTGCAGATCATAGCAAGTTTTAATCCAAAACGTGTGCAGATCATAACAGATAAAAATCAGATAGGTAAAAAAAAACATAGTGTGTCTAGCTTCAGCAGAACACTGTACATGTGATGAATGGAGACTAGAGTAAGAAAAGAAAAAAAATGATTTAAAGGCAAACAAACAACAATGCATTAGTAACATGAAAACAGAACAGGTTTTTTCATTAAAACAGTGCACCAAATAAAAATGTTATATATTTTAAAATATATGTTTAAATGTTTTTGCAGAGGTATGCAGATTAGTCTAGTTCTGGGAGTCCATCATATAATGCCCCCCCCCCCCGTGATCACGGCCGCCACGCGCCCGCTACTGTGATCACAGTGTCTGGAGGACACTGCTGATCACAGATCAGGGTAAAGAGCCAATCAGCAGCTCTTTACCACGTGGTCAGCTGTGTCCAATCACATCTGGTCACTGATGTAAATTGGAGCCATTTTATCAGCACTCCTTTCTTCATGCTGACATGCATGAGGAGAGGAAAAGAGAGCCGGTAACTGGCTTCTCTAAAAAGGGGCATGTACACTGATAATCAAGGCATTGATTATCAGTGTCCTGATTATTAGTGCAGTCCAAACAATGCCCACCAGTGCTGCTAATCAGTGCCCACCAGTGCTGCCAATAAAGGCCCATCAGTGCCTCCTCATTAGTGTCACCTATCAGTGACGTCTACCAGTGCCCATCAGTCCCACCTACCAGTGCCCATCAGTGCTGCCTAGCAGTGTCACCTATCAGTCCCCACCAGTGCCACCTCATCAGTGCCCATCACTGCAGCCTATCAATTCCCATCAATACCCATCTGTGCCCATCAGTGCAGCCTAATCAGTGCACAGTAATGAAGGAAAGAAATTACCTGTTTCCAAAATGTTATAACAAACTATGAAAACATTTTTTTTTTCTAAATTTTCGTTCTTTCTTTATTCAGCAAAAAATAAATAAAAAAAACCCAGTGCTTATTAAATACCACTAAAAAAAGCACTAGGTATGTGAAAAAAATGATAAAAATTTAATTCGGGTACAGTGTTGCATGATCGCGCGAATGACATTCAAAGTGTGACAGATCTGATAACTGAAAATTGGCCTGGGCAGGAAGTGGGTAAAAGTGCCCAGTAGGCAAGTGGTTAAAAAGGAGGCCGCATATTTGCATGCCGTCAGCACCTAGGGCTTAATCTCAAATTAATTGACTGTTAGAAGGGTTCAGTGCAGAGTGACTTGATGAAGTCCCTCTGATATGAGTTATACCATCAAGCCTACCTCATTCAACCCATCCTCCATAGTACAGCCAATTCTGTTCCTTTGGACAAAGAAGCTGCAGAATAACTTCCATATTTTTCTGGTGGCACTTTTAAATCTGTTAAAGCCCCTCCCACCTAAGTCCTACTGTGTGTCCATTACTTTGATGGACAGTCTGAATAGCAAATAGCGATGCTTAGTATGCGGGTATGCGGGAAAGGGTGGGTCCAGGCACCTAAACCATCTGACCTAAGGAGTTTCTTTAAATCAGAACCATTAAGAACTCTGGGTACTCAGGATATTGAAACTGACAATGAACCTGATGTGCAGGCACCTGAAGGTGCTTTCTATCTGCTGCCATCACTGAATTAGGTAGGTATTTTGCACATCAGCTGTAGTCAATATTGCTGGGTCAAATTCTCATTTAAACCTATGAAGCTATGTAAGACCCACATTTTATGTGTGTATACAGGAGAGCTTTTTGTATTAATACCTCTACCTTTTTTACAGTCCCTTTTGCAAAAAATAAGCCAGCTTTCAGAATTTCAGGCACTAGTCTATATTTGAAGTCAAAAAACAAATCAGCTGTTTTTTTTTTTTAATTTATTTAACTAAGCATACACTACAGAACAAGCATTCTTTAAAATGTAAAAAAGTTTTCTAAGTTTAGTCTTCACTTTCTGCGACAAAAAAAAATTAAACAAAATAAAAAAAATAAAAGGTGTTAATGAGATTTTTATTTCTTTATCTTTTATGATATCATGCTGTATAAAGTGCATGCAGGGCCCTCTATTGTTGAGGACTAATGGTAATATTACTGTATGTGGTTGAGTTCTAATCTAGGAAATGATATAATCCACAAATCCATCATAGTGCTTAGCAAATGGATTCAATGCATTGCATTGTAAGTACATAGCATAGTGATCTCCCTTGTGCTTTGCCAAGTTTAATTTTTTCCACTTTGTCACTGTAGTTATTGTCATAAAGAAATCAGTTTTCTGTAAGCAATATAGATTAATCTTTATTATTAATAGAGATGAGCTTGGACATCCCAAATCATCTCTAACCAAAACTCCAAACTCCTGCTTTATTTGTACCACGTTAAGCTGCAGGCCAAGTCATTCCGTGTCACGCAACTCACATGATCTGCAAGTTGGAGAATGACCCACCCTACAGCTCATTGGAGTAGAAAAAAAGTATGAGTTTGGAGTTCAGGTTACAAATGAGTTCAGAGTATTCCCAAGCTCGTCACTATTCATTAAATCGGTATTAAGGCCCAAACCAAAAATGTAATGTAATTTATTGCAGTTTACCAATCATTCAATGTAATTGCTGCATTCATTATCCTCTTTTTAGGCTTTTTCCCCCCTCTGTTTTCATCTGGTGATCTGGCCAGTAACACACCTCCTGTATTAGAGTTCCCCCACTCTGGATGAAGGAACACAGGGGGCACCTTTGGACAGCAGCATTATTATTCTGGAGGGAGGGGAGTATTAACTGTACTATCAGATTTAGATACATTAACAAGTTAAAGCTGAACTCCAGCTCATACTTTATAATCAGATACAGCAGTTTTTTTTCTCCTTTTGGGATAAAGGTTTATCATAAATAGATAAAAATGATCCTTGTAAGCCCCACTGTCAGTGTTGAATGGTTTGTCTCATCCCTGTAACTGATACATCGGCAAGAGAGCTTGTTCTTTTTAAAAACAGACTTTTGCCTGGTACACACGATAAGTTTTTTTTTTTCATTCAACCCCGCAGGCTGAACAAAAACAACTAAGGAGCTCGTTGTACTAACTATGCAATGTTAGTGCAGCTTTCTCCCTGCTGTGCTATTGTATTCTTACAGGGGGTCTGCCATCTGATCAGATGCCGATCGGCTGCTGGCTTTCCAGCATGCTTGTTTGACAGAACCCGGTCATGAGATTGGCTCCTGTCGGACAAGGACCTGTACACACTGGCTAAATGTTGGCCGGTTTCTACTGTACTGGCTGATTTCGGCCGCTATTCGGTCCATGTGTACAGGGCTTACTGCCCAGATCACCAAATAAAAATACAGGAAAGCCTAAAAAAGAAAATTAATGCAACCATCCAAAAATTGGTAACCTGCAATAAAATAAATGTTTGCTTTTGGGCTTTATACAGTTTTAAAGTCAGGAACATAATTACACCAAGTAACTAAAAGTGTATTAGGGGTGTGAAAATTGTAATTGGTATCCCAAGGAAGGCCATTAGAGTTTGGTAAGACCCACTCCAGTCGCTGTCAAGGGATTTCCTATAGATTTCAGTGGGAAGTAATTTGTACTTCACTTGTAATCGACCAGAACTCAGATTTTGGTTGAGTTCAGATTGGAACCTTTTAAGCAATGAATTTGGATAATGAGGTCACAGATTAAGGTATCATTTACAAATGTAAAGCTCTGAGAAGACACTGAGGAAAGCAGACATTTCCTAATTGAGGGGCAAAGATGCCCTAGAACTATTATATGAGATTAGGGGGTTGGTTTACTAAAGGCAAACAGACTGTGCACTTTGCAGAGTGCAGTTGCTTCAGAGCTTAGTAAATGAGGTAGAGCTTCACTTCCCAAAGAATACCCAATCACATGCAAGGAAATTAAAAAAAAGCCTTTTTACTTGCAAATGATTGGATGATGGAAATCAGCAGAACTTCTACTCATTTACTAAGCTCTGGAGCAACTACACTTGCAGTGTGCAACTGCACTTTTACAAAGTGCACAGTCTAATTGCCTTTAGAAAATCAAGCCCTTGGAGTCAGCTTCATCAGAACCATTTGACAAAGGCAGTTTGCATCATAACAGAGTAATGTGGACTTTTTTTACACTGTTTGTTTATACTTTTTTAGTTTTTGAGTTATTAATGGTCTCCGAGAACATTTTCTGTAACTGGCTTTCTAGAAATATTAGCTACTTGCCAGTTAAGGTTCCAACTAGAAATGCTTCCCATAACACTATAAAGAGATTTGAACCCAAAGGAACGCTGCACCTGACTCTTTCACTTTTTCTCCGAGACCCCCACAGCAAGCCTGCAGCTGAGCAAAGGACATCTATACCAGCCTAGAAAAAATTTGTGTGAGTCTAGGTGCTTTTTATGTGTATTACTATCTACTTTAGCTGTGCCTCCAAATTACAATTGCTGTGACCCGCTGATAAAAACTCTGTGTTGTTTTATTGTGAACTCCAATCTTATTATTTCCTTTCTATATGTTTAGTTACTTGACCTATCTGCATCCTGCTTGTCAAATCTTACTCCCTACTTTATCTTGCATATGGCTTGTGTGTGTGCTGCTCTAAACCTAATGCATTGTGGATCTGTTAGTCCTTAAGGTTTGCATCCAGTACAAGTGTGATTGAATTCTGTGAGCATTTACTGGTAGTGGAGCTGTGCATTCATTACTTCAGATCATTCGTTAATAATCAACACAATGGTTGCCTAATAGTGACCATGGACTACCATTGCTGGTAATGCTAGATGACTGGGTGAGTCTGCTTTCAGTATTTCTGAGCCGCTGACCTGAAACAAGTATGCAGCAAATAAAGGAAAAAACACAGTTCCCTGTCTCTTTTTCTTGTTCTGGCCTAGGCACAGAAAACATAAAGGTCCTGGTTTACACCAGAAGCAGTCCAGTGCCTTTTTTTTTTTTTGCATCACAAACGCATAGACAGTAGATTATATGGGTCCCAGTGGCGTAGTTCCCACCAGAGCGGTCAGTTCCAGTGCTGAAAAAAAAAGTAGAACAAGCTGCATTTCTTCTGCACAGAACTGTACTGGAACGTGGCAAAGCGCATCAAAAATGTGCCTCCAGAAACACATCCGGCACACATCTGGACTTCGGTTCTGTGGTGTGAACCAGCTCTAAAGCTACATCAGCATGGCAGCGAGCAGTTTCAACAGAAGAGGTTAGTGGTAGCCTATGTATACCCCAAGGTGCTTGCACGCAGACTGACTTACATTATAGTGTAAATACAAATTTGAATATATATGTGTGTTTGTATATAATGACACACTAATATATATATATTCCCACGCTTAGGATGTGTAATAAATCAATACTGTGTAAGTAAATTATAAAACAAAATAATAAAAAAAAAAATATATATATATGGTGCAAGATAGGGTTGCGCCTTTAAATCATGAAACATATGTGCAAATAGCACCACCCGATACCCAATCGTAGTGCTCATCTCATCATCTCATATAAATAAATACGATGTTAGGTTGTTAAACACATATATCAAATATCCACATAAATGTCCATCTTTATCAGTCTTCTTAGTTGTGTAATTAAACTTCCATTGTGAAAAAAAGTGCCAAGACGTCACCACTGCGGGTGGTGACATAATTTCCAGCTGGGGAAACGCATGTCGCGGTTTACATCCGGTTCTGGTTTTATGTTTGAAAATTTTTATACAATGTGAGTGGATATTTTATACTTTTAAATAAAATTACGCCATATTCTCTTTTCTGCCATTCATTTGGCACTAGTTTTGGGTATCGGGTAGCGCTCTTTGCACTTAGATTTCATTACATTATAATGTGCCTCAGGAGCCCTGAAACTTGCATTGTTCCCACTTCTAAAGCCCTACTATTATAGGTGGCCTCCTTTAGTAAAACGGCCCGATTGGATCAACTGTATCCCTGTGGCTACGCAGCCTTTAGCCCTGGTTCACACTATTGCGATGCAAGAACTAGCGCGATTCTAGTGCGGGGTTCCCACATCGCATCTCCCTTGCAGGCAGTACACACTGCCCTCTGGGAACCGCTGCCAGTGTCAATACAAAGTTAATAACACCCCCAGATCTGTTCGCAGATCGCAGTGTGAACTGTGAATTCGGACAGGAATCGGATCGCACCTGTATGATCCAATTTCAGTGTGGGAAAAAAAGGTTCCTGCAGCATATCTTGCGAATGCAATAAAAGTTCAGCCATATAAAATGTATGGCTGAGTTCGCATCGCACAGACATTGCATGTGATCTGCACAACAATGCGGTGTGAATCACTTGCAATGTCTGTGTTTACAATAGTGTGAACCCAGGCTTAAGATCTTTTAAGGCTTCATTCACCCGGGCACATAGACTTCCACACCCGTGCACATAGACTTCTGTTTATGCACCATAGACTTCTACACCTGTGCAGAGGGTTGTGTTTATGCACCATAGACTTCCACACCCGTGCAGAGGGTTGTGTTTATGCACCATAGACTTCCACACCCGTGCAGAGGGTTGTGTTTATGCACCATAGACTTCCAAACCCTTGCAGAGGGTTGTGTTTATGCACCATAGACTTCCACACCCGTGCAGAGGTTTGTGTTTATGCACCATAGACTTCCACACCCGTGCAGAGGGTTGTGTTTATGCACCATAGACTTCCAAACCCTTCCAGAGGGTTGTGTTTATGCACCATAGACTTCCACACCCGTGCAGAGGTTTGTGTTTATGCACCATAGACTTCCACACCCGTGCAGAGGTTTGTGTTTATGCACCATAGACTTGCACACCCGTGCAGAGGTTTGTGTTTATGCACCATAGACTTCCACACCCGTGCAGAGGGTTGTGTTTATGCACCATAGACTTCCACACCCGTGCAGAGGGTTATGTTTATGCACCATTGACTTCCACACCGGTGCAGAGGTTTGTGTTTATGCACCATAGACTTCCACACCCGTGCAGAGGGTTATGTTTATGCACCATTGACTTCCACACCCGTGCAGAGGGTTGTGTTTATGCGCTATAGACTTCCACCCCCGTGCAGAGGGTTGTGTTTATGCACCATAGACTTCCAAACCCTTCCAGAGGGTTGTGTTTATGCACCATAGACTTCCACACCCGTGCAGAGGTTTGTGTTTATGCACCATAGACTTCCACACCCGTGCAGAGGGTTGTGTTTATGCACCCAGGATGTGACGGGTGTTCCATGCAGCCAACTTGTAAAAATCAATGACGGCTGAGAGATGCATTAGATGCACTTCCCAAACATGGCCCTCTGCACAGATATATGGTCTTTGCGCCCATGTGCATCCAACCGTAGTCAGGGCAGGGAAATTAGCGATGCTGCTAAGGATGCCACATTTTATGCACTTAAACTTCAAGGTCTGCAAAGTTGCAAAATTCTGAATATTTTTGGCATTTATAGAAAACTGCAAAGGACTGCGGATTTAAGTTCAAAGTCATTTTAATTACCTAAAATGGTCTGCGATGTAATAGTAGGTTGCAACAATGCTTAACAAAAGTGGAAGCAAAGTGAAAGCTGAAACGTGTGAAAAGGGCTGTATATAAATAGAGCTTGTCAAGAATGGGGTAGTGCTGCAATTACGCTCTATTGATCAGATTATCTGTTACCAAATTTATATGTGTGGTTCAAAGTGAGAAAAGATGCATAGCTGGCTTCTACAGCTAAGTGTTTATTATTAGAGTAGCAGATCACTTTATCCTCCCATTTAAATCCCAGGCTTTGTTTGTGTGACCTTCCCATTCTCTCCCTCAAACTTTAAACATTTCTAGTACTGGCACATTACAGCCATTCTCTGTCAGGGCTCGGAGAGTCTACTGCATGGTCCAGCTAGCAAAACAGCAGACACTATGGTGAAATGCTTGGTCAAAATCAAGACCACCAAAAGCATTTATTTGCGCATGGTGAATCACTCCAGCAAAGAGATTTTCATACGCCTAATGAAGTTTGGATCGGGGATCAGAGCAAAGAGTGCTGGTAAAAAGAATTCTTTCATTCTTTTTTTTCTGTATAGGGTGTCCAGGCAGCTTTAGAGTTACAGAGGAATTACTGCTAGCCTTTAGATGTTTAGCTCTGACATATTAGTTTTGCTCTATTTTCGTGTAGTAGTGTAAGTAGTTCTTAAATAAAACCATTAGAGGAGAGAAAGATTGTTCATGGCAACCACTTAGAATGTTTTTCTCAAACCTTTACTACTAGGGTCAGTGGTCACTTAGGGCCAAATTCTGACTTTAATTGATAACCCCCTCTATGAGTTTGGTATAATTAGCATTTTTTTCATGTTTACCTATAAAACGGTAAACTGATATGACTGTCAAAAACGAATAAACTCAAATGAGCACCATTAAACTGAGTCAAGCATTGAGGGCCCATTCAGATTTGTGTGTTGTAGGACGCAGGTTTAGGCGAATGGGTCCTCAAAGTTTTCAGAATTGCCCTCTGAGTTTTCAAAATGTAAAAATGTATCAATGTCATACCATATTATTCACACTTAGTGCCGGTTCACACTACCGCGGCACGACTTCGGGGGCGACCTGTGAAGTCGCGTGCACCGCGACTTCGGCGCGACTTGCACGCACTTCATATAATGAATGTCAATGCAAGTCGCTCCGATGTCGCCCCAAAGTAGTACAGGAACTACTTTCTAAGTCGGAGCGACTTGAGTCGCTCCTATTAGAACGGCTCCCGTAGCACTGCATGGACCTCGACTTGTCAGGCTGACCAGTCGCCTGACAAGTCGCGGTAGTGTGAATGGGCACTTAGTAACATCCCCACACAACCTGCCTCTGCACACTGTGTTGCATGTTTCATACTCCAGTTTGCACAATGCACATTGTATATGTCAAAGCACTCCACACTGCTTTACTCTGAAGAATGTGGTAAAGATTCATTAGTGTGCACAGTGCTGTAAATTATACTGCACACTGCTCCATTCTGTATATGTTTTGTATATCCCTTACTATACACAACTACAAACTGCAAACTGTACTGTATAATATACTGCACACTGCTCCACTCTGTACACCATTTTGTATACCCTTACTGCAAACCCCTCCAGTCTGCACACTTGCTGTACATTATATGGCAAACTACTCCAATTTGTGCATTGTGGTGTGTATCCCTTACTATACACCCCTTCAATCTGCACACTGTGCTGTTCATTACACTGCACACTACTCCAGTGTGTGCCCTGTTGTATACATCACTTACTGTACACCAGTTCAATCTGCACACTGTGCAGTACATTACACTGCACACTACTCCAGTACAGTGGGGATCGAAAGTTTGGGCACCCCAGGTAAAAATGTGAATAAAGAAGCCAAGGAAAGATGGAAAAATCTCCAAAAGGCATCAAATTACAGATTAGACATTCTTATAATATGTCAACAAAAGTTAGATTTTATTTCCATCATTGACACTTTCAAAATTACAGAAAACAAAAAAATGGCATCTGCAAAAGTTTGGGTACCCTGCAGAATTTATAGCATGCACTGCCACCTTTGCAAGGCTGAGACCTGCCAGCATCATGGATTGTTCTCAATCATCGTCTGGGAAGACCAGGTGATGTCAATCTCAAAGGTTTTAAATGCCCAGACTCATCTGACCTTGCCCCAACAATCAGCACCATGGGATCTTCTAAGCAGTTGTCTAGAAAACTGAAACTGAAAATAGTTGACGCTCACAAAGCTGGAGAAGGCTATAAGAAGATAGCAAAGCGTTTTCAGTTGTCAATATCCTCTGTTCGGAATGTAATTAAGAAATGGCAGCCATCAGGAATAGTGGAAGTTAAAGCAAGATCTGGAAGACCAAGAAAAATATCAGACAGAACAGCTCGCAGGATTGTGAGAAAAAAAAATTCAAAACCCACGTTTGACTGCACGATCCCTCCAGAAAGATCTGGCAGACACTGGAGTTGTGGTACACTATTCCACTATAAAGAGATACTTGTACAAATATGGTCTTCATGGAAGAGTCATCAGAAGAAAACCTCTTCTACGTCCTCACCACAAAAATCAGCGTTTAAACTTTGCAAATGAACATATAGACAAGCCTGATGCATTTTGGAAACAAGTTCTGTGGACCGATGAGGTTAAAATTAAACTTTTTGGCCGGAATGAGCAAAGTTACTTTTGGAGAAGAAGGGGCACAGAATTTAATGAAAATAACCTCTGTCCAACTGTTAAGCATGGGGGTGGATCAATCATGCTTTGGGGTTGTATTGCAGCCAGTGGCACAGGGAACATCTCACGACTCGGTAGAAGGAAAAATGGATTCAATAAAATTTCAGCAAATTATGGATGGTAACTTGATGCCATCTGTGAAAAAGCTGAAGTTAAAGAGAGGATGGCTTCTACAAATGGATAATGATCCTAAACACACCTCGAAATCCACGGGGGATTACATCAAGAGGCGTAAACTGAAGGTTTTGCCATGGCCTTCACAATCTCCTGACCTCAACATAATTGAAAATCTATGGATAGACCTTAAAAGAGCAGTGCGTGACAGACAGCCCAGAAATCTCAAAGAACTGGAAGACTTTTGTAAGGAAAAATGGGCAAAGATACCTCAAACAAGAATTGAAAGGCTCTTGGCTGGCTACAAAAAGTGTTTACAAGCTGTGATACTTGCCAAAGGGGGCAGTACAAGATATTAACCCTGCAGGGCGCCCAAACTTTTGCAGACGCCATTTTTTTTTTGTTTTCTGTTATTTTGAAAATGTAAATGATGGAAATAGAATCAAACTTTTGTTGACATATTATATGAATGTCTAATCTGTAATTTGATGCCTTTTGGAGATTTTTCCATCTTTCCTTGGCTTCTTTATGCACATTAATACAAATTTTTACCTGGGGTGCCCAAACTTTCGATTCCCCACTGTATGTGCCCTTTTTTTTTTTACATCACTTACTGTACACCAGTCCAATCTGCACACTGCGCTGTACATTACACTGCACACTGCTTCACTGCGTGAACACTCATATACATCACTTATGGTACACCACTCCAATCTGCACACTGTGCTGTACATTACACTGCACACTACTCCAGTGTGTGCCCTGTTGTATACATCACCTACTGTACACCAGTCCAATCTGCACACTGCTCCACTCATTGCACTGTCCTATACATCGCTTACTTTACACCACTCAAATCTGCACACTGTGCTATATATTATACTGCTTGCTACTCCACTGTGTGCACTGCAACTTACATAGCCTACTGCACACACCTCCACTTTGCTTATGCTGTACTTTATACTATACACTACACTGCTACACCATGTGCATTGTGGTGTTCATAGCTTACTGCACATTTCTGTATTCTGCAGATTGTTCTGTACTTTATATTGTACACTACTTCACTCTGCACACTACTGTATGTAATACTTAACACCATTCCACTCTATACACTTTGGTCTATAATCCCTACTTCACATTGTTACATGGTAAACACTGATCCACTCTGAAAACTATGCTATACATTTTACTGCACATTGCTTCAAATTGAACATTGTGTTGCACATTTTTTTACTGCATGCTATATTCTGTACACTGTGATTTACAATATACTGCCCACTGTTCCACTCTGGTGTAGATTGCTTACTGTGTGGCACATGGTACTATGCACATATCATGTCACACCGTTCCACTCTGCACACTGTGCTGTACATTATACTATGCACCCCTCTACAGTGTACATTGTGGTGTGCCTTTCTTTCTGCAAACTGCTCCCTTCTGCATACTGTGCTGTACATTCCTTTCCACACACCACTTCAGTCTGTACACTGTTCTGTACGTTCTATATTGCACACAACTCTAAAATGTACATTCTACTTTCCTCGCAGCTCCATACTTCATACGCTGCTGTGTTATATAATTCACATTTCCTCATTTCATACACTCTTCTGGTAGTGGACCTAATATGGCTAATATGTTTAAGAAGGATGCCATACCATGCATAACCAAAGCATTATTAAATGATAAAAATAGTTCCACTGAAACTTGGGTTGGAAAGAGCTCCAACCAAAATAGGTTTAAACGCCAGGGTATACTGGGACTCTTGTAATACCTAAAGCTCATTGGACAGAGATCCCCCGTAGTTCAATGGATATATTTTGTACTATGGAAGAAGTTCAGAGGTATTTAAGCCAGGCCAATTCTAGACAAAGTGTGCAACAGGACTCATCAGGGTGTAACATCCTCCATAAATCCCACATTCCCGTCTCTAATAATTTCCCTAGTGAAGTCAAAGTATCCACAGGAGGAGATTGTGGGGGAGGGAATTTATCTTTAATAGGATCAATAACATTGTATAATTTGTCCAAAAAAAGGAACAGGTGGCCGCTCTTTGATAAAGGATGCAAGTAAGTGCGGGACCTCAGAGGTGTGTGTGTGTGTGTGTGTGGGGGGGGGGGGGGGTGTAAATATTCACAAGAACCAAATCAATGGCACAGATTCTGCAATGGAAAACAATATATCTGCCGAGTTTGTCCACTGAAATCTGCTCGCTGGTGAACGAAATACCTCGTTGGAGTATATTAGAGACCCCCCCCCCCCTCCCCCAGAATAAAAGGTGTACACTAAGCGAAAGGCAGATTGAATAAATCTGCATTTAAGGAGGTGCAGAGTGACTTTGGTGGCATGTGTCTCCTATAGGCAGATCAGGAAAGTGTTAAACACGGTTACATAATAAAATACGAATTGCCTTTTAACCACTTCAATACCGGGCACTTTCACCCCCTTCCTGCCCAGGCCAATTTTCCCCTTTTAGCGCTGTTGCATTTTGAATGACAATTGCGCGGTCATGCAACACTGTAACTACACTAAATTTATGTCATTCCCCCCCCCCCCCCACAAATAGAGCTTTCTTTTGGTGGTATTTGATCACCTCTGGGTTTTTTTCCTTTTTGCTAAACAAATAAAAAAATACCGAAAAGTTTGAAAAAAAAAAAAAGTTTTTTTGTTTATGTTATATTGTATTGTTATTATTGTAAATAAATAAGTTTTTTCCTGCACTGATGAGCACTGATGAGACTGCACTGACAGGCACTGATGAGGAGGCAATGATGGGGTGGCACTGATAGGCGGCACTGATAGGCGGCACTGATAGGCCCTGATATGTGGCACTGATAGGTAGCACTGATATGCAGCATTGGTGGGCACTGATAGGCAGCACTGCTGGGCACTGATAGGCGGCATTGATGGGCACTGATAGGTGGCACTGATGGGCACTGATAGGTGGGACTGATGGGCACTAATGGGCACTGATAGACGGCACTGGTGGGCACTGATGGGCACTAATAGGCGGCACTGATGGGCACTGACGGGCGGCACTGATGGGCACTAATGGGCACTGATAGGCAGCACTGGTGGGCAATAATGGGCACTGGTGGGCGACACTAATAGGTGGCAATGATGGGAACTGGTGGGCAGCACTGATAGGGAGGGCACTGGCGGGCAGCACTGATGGGGAGGGCAATGGGGGGCTCCCTGAGCCCTGATTGCCATCCCTGGTGGCCATAGTGGGCATCCCTGGGGTCATGAGTGGGCATCCCTGGTGGTTCTAGTGGCACCCCCCCCCCTGAGGGTCTGCACTGGTAATCAATGATCTGATTACCAGTGCCGACCCCCCCCCCCTGTCAGGGGAGCCGCCGATCGGCGCTCCTTTACTCGTGCCTGTCAGGCACGAACTAAGGAAAGCCGATCAACAGCTCTTCCTGTTTACTATGTGACCAGCTGCGATTGGACACAGCTGGTCACATGGTAAAGAGCCTACATCAGATCGGAGATGCAGGGAGTCAGACTGACACCTCGCATCACCGATCGCCGCTCTGCGCGCCAGCGAGCTGTATTATCCTGCCGCCGTCAAATGATGTCCGGTCAGGATAATACAACCACAATCCCGACGTCAATTTTCTATAGGGTGGGCGGGATGTGGTTAAGGGATTCATTCATCCCCCTCACATTCCACAAGATTTGTTTAATTATCTGACCCGTCATAGTCCATGCAGAATAATGCAATAGTACTCCTCATAAATAAGAGAGAAGTCCTCCAAAATCCAAGGATAGCATGTTTCCATAGATGTAGGTGTCAAGTAGTTCCTGGAGGAGGTCCATAAACTGGGAACATTTTAAAACCTTTTCCAGCCTAACAGGATATGTACCCAGCTGGGCACTGGCAGCAAATTGAACATGAGTACGTTGGCGACCTCCACACCTGAAGAATAAACCCAACAGTTATTGCAAACAGGAGAAAAACAAGGCAAATGATGTATACAACAAACGGGGGTATGGCCCACAGTGGAAAGGGAGAGAATACGCTGAATGAAAGGCAACCAGCAGGAGCTCAAACTATAAGCCTCAGGTACATTAACGGTGGTCAAGCCACTCTGGGAGATTCAAAGAATTGCACTTTGCCATCATACACTACCTGCAAATGGGTGGGATACACCATTGAGTAGTTCAGGCGCAGTTGCTGAAGGCGTTTTTTTACATCCTTGAAACAAACCCTGTGTGTTTGCACTTCTGGGAAAACATATTATCCTGGACCCATTGAATGACAGTTCCTTGAATTCTCTCACCCTTATAGTTTCTTAATTTCTATAGTTGAGCAGACGCATGAGAGGGGGGGGGGGTGGGGGTTTGCAAGGAGGTAGAGGATGGGTAGAAACCCTATGCACTTGTTTAACAGCAAATAAAGACAGATGTTCTTTCTCAAACATCTCGGGATCTTGCTCTGCTTATATATATATATATGTATATATATATATATATATATATATATATATATATATATATATATATACATTTTATTACTGATGTCTTAACCACTTAAGCCCCGGAAGATTTTACCCCCTTCCTGACCAGGGGGTATTTTGCGATTCGGCACTGCGTGACTTTAACGGACAATTGCGCGGTCGTGCGACGCTGTACCTAAACGAATTTGATGTCCTTTTTTTCCCACAAACAGAGCTTTCTTTTGGTGGTATTTGATCACCTGTGCGATTTTTTGATCACACGCTATAAACAAAAAAAGAGCGTCAATTTTGCAAAAATAACAATATTTTTCACATTTTTTTATATGAAATTCCCCCCAAAAAAAAAGTAAAAATCAAAATTTTTTAAAATTTTTGGCCAATTTGTTTTATGCTACATATGTTTGGTAAAAAAAATCGCAAAAAGCGTATTTTGATTGGTTTGCGCAAAAGTTATCGCGTTTACTAACAAAGGGAAAGATTTTTGTCATTTTTGTTGGTTTTTTTTTAACGCGTAATGGCGGCGATCTGCGATTTTTTTTGCGGTACTGCGACATTGGGGCGGACAGATCGGACCCTTGACTGACATTTGTGACACTTTTGGGGTTACCAGTGACATTTCTACAGTAATCAGTGCTATACATATGCACTGTTACTGTAAAAATACACTGGTTGTGAAGGGGTTAACTTTATTTGGGAGGGAGGGGCTGTGTGTATCCCTAGGGGCGTGCTTTCTACTGTGATTGGCTGTGGCTTGAGCTGTAAGGACACTGATCAACGGATCTACATACTAGATTCGTTTGATGAGTGTCTTTACAGCGAGGAGAATGACAGGCAGCTTGTTTACACAAGCTGCCTGACATTCTCCCTCTCCCCCGCCGATCGCCGAGTGACCGGCGGACATCGGGTCCGCTGGTCACACGCGCGGGGGGGGTCCGTGACCACGCGGGAGCGGGAGCGCGCCTCCGGGGGCGCGCGCTCGCTCCCTAGACCCTCACAAGCTAGTGACGTAGCCCTACGTCACTTTGCCTGTGAGGGGCTGACTGCCGACGTAGATCGGCGTTAGGCAGTCGGCAAGTGGTTAAACTAGTTGTTGAAAGATAATTACATTTACTACATTTTAAATAACAATCATTCATCTGGGAAAGTCACAGGATGACTGTCTAACAATTTACTTACTACACAAATATTTTTGAATGTATATGGTATAGGTTTGGACATATTAGTAACTTGCTCTTTGGAGAGCAGTGATCACTATGGGGAATTTACTAAAACTGGAGCATGCACAATCTGGTACAGCTTTCAGAGTAACTAATCAGCTACTGGGTTTTACACCCCGGTCACACTGATCAGAACCTTGAAATTCAAGTTAGGTAGCACAATTTCAAAGTAGCATTTCAGTGCTACTTCAGGTGCGACTTGGAAGACATGGAAGACATCTGTGCGACTTCATGCACAGAGAAAAGATATACCTGTGCTCAAATCTCAATAGTTTGTACATGTATTTAAACTATCACGTGCTAAAGGGGTGTGACCACATATTAACACTACAAATTCTGGATGGACCCTCTGCACACTGCTATACGCCCTCTCCAGCAAACTATGCAATGAAAAACAGGGATTTTTAGTTCACATATATTGCAATACATGTTTAGGCTGGCCATCTGCATCAAAGTAATCCTTTTATGACCAGTCCTACACTGCTCTGCCATTGCAAATGCTACATTGGACACTATGCCAACCTGCGGCATAAAGACACAAGGTGGGGGAGAGCTTCTAGCAGGGGTGTTGCTAGGTAGGAAAAAGACCAGGGGCTTCAGTCTGAAAGTAAATTTTATCCCACGACGCCCCCTTCTGACATCAGAAGGGGGATGTGAAGATCAGCACCAGGGAGCTTTGCCCAGCGCTGGATTAAAGGTGAGTGTAGCACCAATTAGAGCATTTTGATGGGGCGACACCTCTAGACCCACACACCCCCCCCCACACCTCTGGACCCCTTTACATTACACAGGGCCCCTCCACACCTCTGGACCCCTTTATATTACAAAGCCCCCCCACACCTCTAGACCCCTTTTGCATTACACAGCCCCCCACACCTCTAGACCCCTTTTGCATTACACAACCCCCACACCTCTGGAACCCTTCACATTACACTGCCCCCCTCCCACATCCCTAGACCCCTTTACATTACACAGCCATCCCCCCAACACACACACCTCTGGACCTCTTTTGCATTACACAGCCCCCCCCACACCTCTGGACCCCTTTTGCATTACACAGCCCCTCACACACACCTCTGGATACCTTTTGAATTACACACCCTGGCTCTGCCCCTTCCTACCTGTTTAAAGCATGCAGAGGGGGAGACACAGAAGAGTGGAGCAGGGAGCAGGACAGAGGCAGAACTGGAGAGAGAATATACGTATAATGCGTTGTACAGGGTTGCAAGGTTCAGGAATGCGTTGTACAGGGTGCAAGGTTCAGGAGTGCATTGTACAGGGTGCAAGGTTCGGTAGTGCGTTGTACAGGGTGCAAGGTTCAGGAATACATTGCATAGAGTGCAAGGTTCAGGAATGCGTTGCACAGAGTGCAAGGTTCAGAAGTGCACTGCAAGGTTCAGGAATGCGTTTTAGGTAGTGCAAGGTTCAGGAATGCATTGTACAGGGTGCAAGATTGAGGAATGCGTTGTGTGGAGTGCAAGGTTCAGGAATGCATTGTACGGGGTGCAAGGCTCAGGAATGCGTTGTAGGGGGTTCAAGGTTCAGGAATGCGTTGTACGGGATGCAAGGTTCAGGAATGTGTTGTACGGGGTGCAAGGTACAGGAATTTGTTAAACTGCAAAGACACCAATTAGTTAAATATAGCACACTTATCTTAAAATCTTGATTAGCAGCATACAGGAGCCGAGGGAAGAATGGTGGCATCAGATGGAACATAAATAAGTGCAGCCTATAGCAGAACATGCAGCAGTGTAACATTTATACAGCACAGCCAAGGATTGGTGGGCGATCTGGGGCAGCCACAAGGTGAGTGATTGGAGCTGTCAAATTGAAGCATTGATGTCAGGTGTGGGCAGGGACGGTATACGGGGCTCCGTCCCTTTGTTCCGTGCATGGACAAACAGCAGCTGGCCGGAGAGGAAGATGGCATCCACAGCGGTGTATAATTCAGCAGTTACAATTGGTCCCGCCCCCTGCCATCTTCCTCTCCGTCCAGCTGCTGTTTGTCTATGCACGGAACAAAGGGGCGGAGCTCCGCCCACACCCTGCCCACACCCGACATCAGTTCTTCAATTTGACAACTCCAATCACTCACCTTGTGGCTGGCCCAGATAACCCACCAATCTTTGGCTGTGCTGTATAAATGTTACACTGCTGCAGGTTCTGCTATAGGCCAGCAGCTGTTTGTCTATGCATGGAACAAAGGGGCAGAGCCCCGCATATTGTCCCCGCCCACACTCGACATCAGTGCTTAAACTTGACAGCTCCAATCACTCTCCTTGCGGCTGCCCCAGAACGCCCACCAATCCCTGGATATGATGTATAAATCATGTTACACTTCTGAGGTATGTAGCCCCGAGTTCCCGGCCAACCCCAGGCCTTGGGACTCGGGCTAATCATTTTAAATAAGCAATAGGACACCTGGGACTTTTTGGGGGCCCACTCAGGGCTATAGCCCCCCCCCCCTTCCCCTCCCGACGCCACTGGCTGCTAGGTTCAGGTCTGATCACTGACCTGGATTACAACAGAGAAAAGATAAACCTGTGCTCAGATTCCAATAGCTGGTACATGTATTTAAACTATCAGGTGCTAAGGGGGTATGATCACATATTACCACTACAAATTCTGGATGGACCCTCTGAACACTGCTACACCCTTTCCAGCAAACTATGCAATGAAAAACAGGGATTTTTAGTTCACACATATTGCAATACATGTTTAAGCTGGCCAACTGCATCAAAGTAATCCCTCTTCTGGCCAGTCCTACACTGCCTCGCCACTGCAAATGCTACGGTGGTTACCATACCAACATAGGGCATAAAGACATAAGGTGGGGGAGAGCTACTTGGCTCAAATCTGGTCACTGACCTGTGTTACAACAGAGAAAAGAAATACCTGTGCTCAAATCCCAATAGCTTGTACATGTATTTAAACTATCATGTTCTAAAGGGGAGTGACCACATATTAACACTACATATTCTGGATGGACCCTCCGCACGCTGCTATACACCCTTTCCAGCAATCTATGCAATGAAAAACAGGGATTTAAAGTTTAAATGCATGTACAAGCTATTGGGATTTGAGCAACAATATATCTTGTTTTTCTTGTAATGCAGGTCAGTAACCAGACCTGAACCTAGTAGCTCTCCTCAACCTTGTGTCTTCATGCACAGATACAGTATCTATGCAAGTCAAACATGAACTTGCAAAAAGTAGTTCAGGAACTACTTTCAAAATCGGTGCAACTCTGACTAGATCAGTCACACACGATTTGACCACTTCCAATGCGGACAATAGGGTGCGACTTGTCATTCGACTTTTAGTAAATTCCCTCTTCTGTCTTGTGTCAGTTAGTCCATACAAGTGTGATAAGCTATACTATTTTTGCAGACACTGATGTTTTTTCCAGGGTAAGACTGGTGTCTACTTACTTTCTGTTTAGAGCATGACCATGTCATGTTGGTCGATAGTATCCATTCCTGTATCTTGATCATCTTGATCATTTACAAAACAATCACACATCCCCTTGCCATCGTATGTTTATGGCAACATTTATGTTATGTCCAGGTGGTGTAAAAGTTTCAACAAGTATTTCCTTAGGGCTCTTTCACACGGGCGTTCCGTATGTCCGTTTTTCATCCCATCCGTTTGCGGATGAAAAACGGACATAATGTATCTCTATGTAAATACGGATGTCAGGGGATGATCATCCGCTGACATCCATTTTTCGTCCGTTCCGTTCAGTTCAGTTTTTTGGAAAGGAAGAGAACCCTATTTTTTCTTCTGTTCAAAAAATGGAACGGACGCAAAAACGGATGTCAGTGGTGTTTACATAGACATACATTATGTCCGTTTTTCATCCGCAAACGGATGGGATGAAAAACGGACATACGGACCGGATGACACAAGTGTCATCCGTGTCCATTTAAAAAAAAAAAAAAAAGGACCTGATCGGGCAAAAAAAACCTGAACGCCCGTGTGAAAGAGCCCTTAGATTGATTCACAATATTCTAGATGATTTTATACACACCTGTTTGATGACCAAATCAGCAACTACTAATAAATTCTCAAAGCTCATCAGCAGGACAAAGTCATTTTACCTCCGTAAGAATTGAATGCAGCAGATGCTACATTCCATTGAAAATTCTATCTATAATTAGAACGTATTAAAATCCAAGTTAATCAAATTGGTTTATGGGTTTAAAGCAGAAAGATAGCTTGGAGATATTGTTGGATAAAGTATTCTTTGATATTGCATATATAAAATGGGATTTTACTATATACTTTGATCTCCACAGATCTCAGATTACGATAGATTGTACTGTAGTGTATGTAGTGTAGCTCAAGATTAGCACACTGATTGCATTCACTTTTTGTCCGGAATTGCTCTTAACATTTTTTTTTTTTTACAAATCTAAAAGAATGGGTATCAGGATCACAGTGGGTACATCAGTGCTGTATCTTGGCCTAGGCCGACAAGGCCCAGGCCTAGGGCGGCACTTTGCAGGGGGGCAGCAAAAAAGCTGCACACCGCATGAAAAAAATCAGCTCCCGCACAAAAAGGGTCCCCGCCGGCTGCACTACACTTTTAGTTTAGTGCTAGTATTATAGGATGAATTGGGCCAGTGGGCAGGGTCCAGGAGGCAAATCAGTCTGGCACCCCCATAAAGCAGTCACACTGCTACCTGCCGGTATGATAGGCTGCACTAATGGGCACTGATAGGACACACTGGTGGCCACTGATGGGGCTGTACTGATGGCCACTGATGAGGCCACACTGATATGCTGCACTGATGAGGCTGCACTGATGGGCAGTAATGAGGCGGCATTGATGAGGCTGAACTTATGGGAACCAATAAGGCTATGCTGATGGGCACAGATAGACTTTGGTTGTGGTCTGTGGTGTACAGGTGACAGGGTGGGTCATAAACCGGAAGGGGTGGGTCATATTTAAATTAGGGGGTGCACAAACTTAGTCAGGCCTAGGGCAGCACAAAACCTAAATACACCACTGGGGTACATATGTGATGAAAGTAGCAGTAGTGGAGGGAATGAAACAAAGCAGAGATTTTAATGAGGAGGATGAAGGATGGGGCTGAAAAATCAGAGGACGGCAGTATGGAGGACGGCAGTAGGCTTGGCCTAACAACAGAAGATGACTGTAAGAGAAAGAAGATCAGAAAAGGAGAACAAAATATATGAAAACATACCAAGGAGAAGGGTCCTTATGATGAAGAGCACATAACAAAATAACAAAGCATCAGGGGTACTTGATGGTACATGAATACTAAGGAGAGCATGGACAACAGTGTTAATTTTGGCAGCAAATTTCGATTTAGTTGTAGTCTTAGCCTTTTGACTAAAATGCCATTTTTTAGTTTTAGTCACATTTTCATCATCTGCAATTGCTATAGTCATATTTAGTCAACTAAAATCTCCAGTACATTTTTTTTTTTAAATAATTTTTATTTAACAAGTTCAAAATAACATACAGATACACCAAACATCAAAAAAGTACACAAAGTGCATATATAAGGTACATAGAAAAGGCACAATCGGCATTACTAGCCGTCCGGACACCACGAGTGAAACATAAACGTCCATAGGGGTCAGGCAAGCAGGCATTGTGAAGGCGTGTGCCAATTTCGGCAAAACAGCAAATACAGTAGAGGACCCCCAGGATGCGCCGTGTCCGTCAACGCCATCCAAAAAGGTCTCCACAAAGGAAGCCTGATAGCTCGACAGACACTACGCATACTTCAAACAATAGTACGCATTAGTATCCATAATACAGTGTATGCTACAGAAGAATTAGCCAACAGCCTTAGGAAAAGGACATAGAAAGAGAGATAAAGGACAAGAATAATAGGGAAATAGTATGGGACAAGAGACAGATAGGGGGGAAAAGAACAGGGAGGGTGGAGGAGGTCCGGAGAGGGGGCATGGGCCCCAGGAAGGAGAAAACCAGTTAGGAGTCCTAGCGTTTAGTCGCTAACAGTAGTTGTGTACACATCTGGGATCTCATCAGAGTAGAACATCCACCCCATCCATGTGTCTTTGAAGCGCTCCTCTCTACCCTGTGAGGTTAGAACCCTCCGTTCCGCCTCCATCACCAGGTTGACCTCCAGCTTCCACTCAGAAAGCCTGGGACAGACGGAACTTCGCCAATGCCTCGGTATGAGGCATTTGGCGGCATTCAGCAGGAAAGGAACTACACTACGTTTGTAGCGTTTGAGTGAGGAGCACGTATCATGGAACAGGTACTGAAGGGGAGTGCGAGTAGGAGGAGAGAGCGACAACTTGGACACCCAATGATGGACAGCGTCCCAGAAGGGCTGCAGCAGAGGGCACTCCCACCAAATGTGGAGGAAGGTACCCACCTGGCCGCAGCCCCTCCAACAATGGGGATCCGCGCCCTGAAAAATCCGGGCTAACTTGGCAGGAGTCCTATACCATCGAGCCACAAACTTATAGGCCGACTCCTGTATCCTAGTACTAATGGAGGAGACATGGGTCAATTGCAGGATGCGGGTCAATTGTAGGGGAGAGAATTCCACCCCCAGCTCTCTCTCCCACTCCCTCACAAAGTAGGGAGGTGAGGAGGAAACCCCACTCAAAAGTAATTTGTACATATGTGACAGTAGATGGCGGGACTCCGGGGGGGTCTACAAACCACTTCTCAAAGGCCGAGAGGCTAGTAATCGGGTGGGGAGCAATCGGAAGTGTGGTGAAAAAATCAGTCAGTTGCCTATATCGCCAGTCGGACATCGGAAAATCGCCGAAGCGGTCGCTAAGGGTAGCAAGTTGCCCGCAGGAGCGAATTTCCCGCAGTACAATTTGCCGTCAGCACTCCAAGAGCGGAAGAAGCGTATATCTTCCCCCGGGGAGAACCAGGGAAACCCACCCAGGGGGGCCAAAGGGGACACACCGGAAGACAACTCGCCTGATTTGTTAAGGCCATCCCAGATGCTAAGTGTAGCTATAGTCAGGGGCGACGTCCAAGCCGAAAGCCCGCGTTTACCCGGCGGAATCCACGGGCTCCCGCGAGATTCCTTCCCGTCAGCGTTTTCTCCAAGGGGACCCAAGGTGTAGACTGGCCATCGTGCGCCCAGTTCAGCATACGAACCAGTGCCATTGCTTTGTAGTATAGGGCGACATCCGGAAGACCGACGCCACCATCGGCCTTCATCCTCCTAAGGATAGCATAGGCCAAGCGGGGGCTCTTTTCCTTCCAGACGAACTTCAAAAAAGCCTGACGCAGACGCTTAAAAAAGGACACAGGCAGGTGCATGGGGACCGTGTTAAACAAATAAATCAGTCGAGGGAGAATGGTCATTTTAAGCACGTTAATGCGGCCAAACCACGTAACAGAGTGGGATGCCCACGAGTCCAGGTCGAGATGGATGCGCGCCAATAAGTCCCCGAAGTTCTTGTCATACAGGGTTTTCAAGTCAGGGGAGATGTTCACTTCGAGGTATGGGAGGTAGTCCTCCCGCCATCTAAAGCCAAAGGATCGCTGTAGAGTCAAAGCCAAATCGGGGGGCACATGAATAGGTAGCAATTCGGATTTGTCGTAATTAATCTTGAAATTGGAAAGCCGCCCAAACAGGTCCAGTTCGCGCACCAGCACCGGGAGAGAGAGCTGTGGTCGGGTAAGATAAAACAGCCGGTCATTGGCATAAGCCGATAACTTGTGTTCCGTAGAATCCACCGTGACACCAGCAATGTCAGACGTAGCCCTCACTCTCCTCAAAAAGGGTTCCAGGGCCAGGGCGAAAAGGAGGGGTGATAGGGGGCACCCCTGCCGGGTGCCATTATAAATAGGAAAGGGATCCGACAGCAACCCGTTCACCCTGACCCTGGCACTCGGGCCATGATACAGGGCCAAGATCCACCCCAACATATGGGACCCGAGCCCCAATGATCGCCGAACCTCCGACAGATATGGCCAGGCCACCCTGTCGAAGGCCTTCTCCGCATCCAGGGAAAGGGCCAGACAGGGATGTCTATTCGGCCCATGCTGTGCCCAGTGTAGCACATGAAGAGCCCTGACAGTATTGTCCCGGGCTTCTCGGAGGGGCATGAATCCCGCCTGGTCAGGGTGGATCAAGGACGTGACATGGTCTTGGAGGCGAAGTGCCATAATCTTGGCCAAAATCTTGGTGTCAGTGTTGAGGAGAGAGATGGGCCTATAACTGGCACAGTGGTGGGGGTCCTTGCCTGGTATTGGGAGCACCACTATGTGGGCCATCAGCGCCTCAGGCAGGAGGGGCCGGTCACCCGATACCGCGTTGAAATAAGTGCACATCCGGGCACCAAAAACAGGGAGCAGGGACTTAGAATAGTGGTTCGTGAAGTCGTCTGGGCCTGGGCTCTTGCCTGCGGGTAATCCAGATACCACCCTGCTCACTTCCGCCTTGGTAATAGGAGACTCCAGCTCCTCCAGGACCCCGTCAGGGAGCCTAGGGAGCCCGGAGTCCGACACGTAGTCGCGTATGTCGGGCAACTGACCCCCCCCCGACCGTGGGAGATGGTACAGGGACTCATAAAAGCGTTGGAAGCAGGTGGCGATACGAGGGGAACTAACCACCTTCCCCTCTGAAGTCTCCAAGGCATGGACATGACGGGCCTCCGTCCGTTTATGTAGCATACGGGCCAACAGATGGCCACACTTGTTCCCATGTTCATAAAAAAGGTGTGCCCAAAAGCGCAGCTTGTCCCGGGCCCGTCTGTCCAGACAGGACGACAAGGTGTTCCTTAGCTCCTCCAGGGAACAAGCATCCTCCGGAGCCAGGTCGCGCTTATGCTTGATTTCCAAATCGTGGATCCGGTCCAACAAATCAGAAATCTCCTGTTGTTGTTGCCGCTTCAATCGGGCGCCAAGCGAAATAAGAACCCCTCTGATCACAGCCTTATGGCCCTCCCAGACAGCGGACGGAGAGACATCACGAGGAGTTGAGCTCAAAGTAAGAGCGCACCTCCTCAGTAACCTGACCCAAAATGGAGGGGTCATCCAGAAGATTTTCATTAAGGCGCCACGTCCGGGTCACACGGTGAGCACCGGGGGGCGCGAACGTCAGGGAGACCGGGGAGTGATCAGAGAGTGTAATGGACCCAATCGAAGTGGCACTGACAGAGTCCAGATGGAACTGGTCCACCATGAGCAGATCCAACCTGGAGTACATGTCATGAACCTTGGAGTAGTAACTGTAGTCCCTGACTCCAGGATTGAGGATCCTCCAGCAGTCCACCAAATGCAGGGCCCTGAACAGCCTCCGAAGGTGCTTCTGAGCTCGAAAAGAGAGAGGGGAGCAGCCTGAGGAGGAGTCCAGGGTGGAGTCAAGAACCACATTAAAATCCCCCCCGAAGATAACTATGCCCTCCCGAAACCCCTTTTTTGGTAAGGGCTGAGGACAAAAAGGAGACCGTCCTAGAATTCGGTGCATAAACATTAGCAAGAGTGTACGTGTGGCCGTGGATCGTACCCTTCAAAAAAAGGAAACGCCCCTCAGGATCTGTAAGGGAGTCAGTGAGCACAAAAGGACACTGTTTGTGGATAGCTATGGCAACCCCCCTGGCTTTGGCAATTGGAGAAACGCTGTGATACCACTGGGAAAACACCTGGGTAGGCAAACGGGGAGTGGAGGGGGCAGTGAAGTGCGTCTCCTGCAAATAAAGCACATCAGGGTGCAAGTGACGCAGTTCCTGCCACATCCTGCCCCGTTTATTGGGAGAGCAAAGTCCCCGCACATTGTACGAGGTCACTCGCAGCATGTCAGCCATGGAACATCAGTGGGGGTTCGAGGGGAATAGGCAAATAGCATGCAGTCAAAAGGTGTGTCCCAGACAGTAAGGTTAACAGAAGGAACTCCAAGACGCATTGCTCCACACATCCACCGGGGGCCTCAGGCCCCCCAACCAGACCACCCAGGGAAAGGGGAAGAGAGAAGGGAATGGGAGAGGGGAGTGAAAAGAGGGTAGAGAAGGGAAACAGAAAAAGAGAACGTGACAACAGAAGCAGAGAGCAGAAAAGAGAGAACAGGAGACAAAAACCGTCCCCAGTATGGAGAGCCATCCCAAAAGGATGCGCCCCCTCAGCCTCAAAAAAGAGGGGGCCGCTCCAACTAACCATGACAAAAAGAAAAAACCCTCGAGGACACGGGAATACCCAGACCCACGGGGCCACCTACTGTGGGGTAGTGACTGAACCACCAGTGAGAGGAGCAATGCATCTCCGAGCCGTATAACAACATTAATTGAGTAAACATGACCTGTAGCCGGGCTGGAGGAGACCCATGGCCACAAAGAGCCCTGAGGCAGCCCCAGCCCGCAAGGAGGAGAACCCCACCTGGAAAACAACAATACACGAGTCAAATATTGTTAAGAACATAGTGTAAACACCACCATAACGGTAGAGGGACCTATCCAGGCCCCCCAGAGCAGTAAAAGGCAGCAGAGCCCGCTATCCGGCAAAGCTCTAGCAAAGGTAAATGACGGTCAGTCTTGCTGGGAGGCCCGGGCGGAGCCCCGTCGCGAGCCTCTGCGACGTTTCCCTCCATGCGGGGTGACCTGTTGCCACCGTTCAGGGCGTTGCGGCAGGGGCAGAGTACTCTGCAGTCTCCAATCAGGGAAGTCCGTCAGGGGGACCTCCAGGGCAGCACAAAAGCGTTGCAGGTCATCCTTGGTGCGGAGAACGGCCGACTTGCCATTCCTAGAAGCAGTGAGGCGGAAGGGAAAGCCCCAGCGATACACCACTTGATGAGAGCGCAAGGTATCCAACAGGGGGCGCAGGGAGCGCCGTTGCATCAGTGTTCGCCGAGACAGGTCGGGAAACAGAGAAAGTTGGGCGCCATCAAAATCAATCACAGCCATAGGCCGCGCGGCCTTCATAATGTCCTCCTTTACAGTGTACTTATGAAGCTTACATATAACATCCCAGGGCGGCAAGCAAGCAAGGCCCTGTGTGCTCTGTCAATGTCAATGACGTCAGGGGCTCTGTTACCCAAAATCTGGCGAAAAATTCCCTGGACAGAGGGGATCAGGTCAGGAGCTCTGGTAGCTTCAGGGAGGCCTCTAATGCGTATGTTCTGGCGCCTGTCCCTGTTCTCATAATCATCAAGCTGATCCATAAGCGTATTAAGGACAGTGTCATGTGTACAGGTAGACTCCTGAAAGGAGGAAAGGGAATGCAAAATATCATCCTGGCCGGATTCTAGGGACGCCACCCTGTGTCCCAAAGCCTCAGTGTCTGCTCGTAGCCCTTCCAGGGCTTGAGATACTGATTGCTCAACCGTAGTGGTAATCAGGTGGACAATCTCTGTCCTAGTCGGCAAGGCCTTAATGTGGGCCTTCCAGTCCCAGTCCTCCTCCGTGTCCCCGGAGTCCGTGGAGTGGGGCGACACCGCAGCATAGGGCAAGAAGGGGTTGGGGCTGCGCCCCTGTACCTGAGAGAGCTGTAATCTGGTGGAGGAAGGTGGTCCTGGAAGCAGCGTGGAGACCGGTGAGGATCGGGGAGCCGCCGGGGAGTCGCCGAAAAGAGGTCGCGGAGGTCCGTGGAACGTGTAGGGAGCCCTCCGGGGGGCTGGGAGGATGGTCGCCTCTTCGGTGGCATCGGTAGTAGGTAAGTGGGCGATCGGTGGTCGCTACAGGTCAAGTGCTAGGCTCGGGGAAGCAGGAGCTCACACGAGATGCGTCCTCACACCATCGCGGTCAGGCCACGCCCCCAAATCTCCAGTACATTTTAACTGACTAAAATGTGCTACATTTTCGTCTACTAAAACTCATTTTAGTGGTCTAACATTTAATGGTTTTAGTTAAATTGTGATGCATTTTTTAAGAATTTCTCTACAATTTCCAATGCTCATTATATACTGGAGTAAAGAAAATCTTATATTATGTCATTATATATGGTTTTAAACTCACAGCCACAGATTTAGCCACTTTGGATGGTCTGAGGAGGCCTGTAATGCACACAGTGCTCTGGACAGTGGTATGAGGAGGCCTGTAATGCTGCACAGTGCTCTGGACAGTTGTCTGAGGAGGCCTGTAATGCTGCACAGTGCTCTGGACAGTTGTCTGAGGAGGCCTGTAATGCTGCACAGTGCTCTGGAGGGTGGTCTGAGAGGCCTGTAATGCTGCACAGTATTCTGGATGGACAGTGGCTGTAATGCTACATAGTGCTCTGGACGGTGGTCTGAGGAGACCTGTAATGCTGCACAGTGCTCTGGATGGTAGTATGAGAGGCATGTAATGTTGCACAGTGCTGGATGGGGGTCTCAGGTCTGAGAGGAGGCCTGTAATGCACACAGAGTACTCTGGATGGACGGTGGTCTGAGGGGAGGCTTGTAATTGTAATGTACACACTCACAGTGCTTTCTGCTCTGGACGGTCATCGTCGGGAGTAGGACTCTCGACATGAGGCCTGTAATGTTGGCTGCACAGTGCTGCTAAGTGCTGCTAAGTGAAGCATGCTAGGAACTCGAGTCGCTTGCTTGCTGGGAGCAGAAGCAGGCGGAGCTACGTGGAGACTGGAAGTTCACAAGGGTAGACACCCCTGCCTCACATTTTCGTTTCATTTTCTTTTGTTCACAAAAATGGAATTGATTTTCTGTCATAGTTTTCATCAGTGGACCAAAATGTTGTGTACTTTTCATTTCGTTTTCATCACTGAAAAAAGGCCACTGACGAAAATTTTGACTAAAATGTTTCGTCAACGAAACTAACACTGGTGGACACAATTGCAGCATGTGGGACCAGATCATAGACAGGAATGGGAAGTTATAAAGTAGCAGGAGCAGATCCCAGAAAGCTGATGGGCAGGGAAAGGATGACGAAGGAGAACACTGAGCTGAAGAACTAAAGCATAGAAAGACATGAAGGATCTGCTGTTCTTTCTTCCAGTGACCAGGAACTTCATGTACTTCAAGTACTTTCTGTGCTTGTATGGAGTGGAGGTGCAGCTTTCTGCACCAGGCGTCACATACTGAAATATAGTGGGTAGGGCTTAGCACTGCTTGGGGACTAGCACTATAATAAAAAATGTATTGAGAATTGCACTTATTTCCATGGGTTAGGTGTCTTTATAGTAGGAGTGGTGCTAACATGACTAAAGTGTCATTGATAAAATTTACCTTTTTCTAAAACAGCCTTATGTACTAATAAATAAGAGTTTTACAGTTAGTACTTTCATACTTAAAGTGGAACTTTAGTCAGAAAATTAAGTCCTGCTAAATCACTACTTTTTGCAGGTATAGCTATGTAAAACATTAAAAATAAGTGTCTACACTTTTTAAAATTCAGTAATACGCTGTCTAAACCTGCTCTGCACATGCTCAGTTGCTTTCAATTTTCTCGCATTGTGCCAAAAATGTAGAGGCCGAGCTGCTGCCAGCCTAAAGACTTGCTGTTGCTCAGGGGCTTTGGGCTTCAGCAAAATGGCAGCCTCTATCAAGAAGAAACAGCAGCAATCCTGGAGGCAATTTACAGCACACAATAATTTTCGTAGCATAAATATTAATGTGGAATGTATGCTCCTTGCTAAAGAACATTATGTTTATCAAGTTGTTATGGGTAAAAAAAATACTTTAAGGTAAAAGAGGAGTGCAGTGACAATGAGGTTGTAAAGCATGGGCACTAAGGGACATATAAAAAAGCTTTGGCCAAAAAGGGACATAGGTTGTAGAAGAGGAAATAATTTATAGAATGGAACAGAGCAGGCACAGAACATGAAAGCAGTGGCCTTGAGATGGAGAGAGAAGATGTGATAAGAGATAGATTGGAGGATAGGAACGGAGCAAGAGTGTAAGAATATTGAGTTGAGTGGTAGGAGATCAGACAGCAAGTACAAAAAAGCAGGGGTAAAGGAGCTACATTGAGGAGAGTGCAATGCTAAAGAAAAGAGTGGAGGGATTAAGTAACGGCAAAACCAAAGGAGATGTAACAATCAAAGGAGAGACAATAAAGTGAGAGTGAAAAAATGGGGTATAATGCCCGAGGTTGAAAGTGCAAAAATTCTCCAGTACTAGCAGGAAAAAATAAATAATATTCTCTTAAAATGATGCACCCCATATTTATGTTAGACTGTATTGGATTTTGTCAGCTCCACCTTCCCTTCAACACCCAGAATGTGTCCTGTATCCCAATTGGCACAGTTTTGGTAGTGTAACATTTCAATATATAATATAACTATTAGTAATATTTTATATACTGTATGTGCTACACATTTCCATTAAACATGCCGAAGAAAGTTACAAGCCATTGCAGATATGTTTCTCTTCTTTGTATGTTCTCTAATGTCAGACTTTCAGGCTCAGTTTCGGACTTTCAACTACTTCTCTATTTGAATGGTGTTACCCATCACCTGAGCAGGAAATAACATAGACAGCAGTACAAAAACAGAAGTTGCAACATTTACCTTGTCTGCTATAAATAATTTTTTCTTGCTATCTGTGTCCCTGTAAGGAAGATCTCTGACTTATTGTCTCTGGGGCAGGAATGGGGATATAAATAGAAGGAAAAGCCCAATATTGTGCCAAAATTGGTATTGTGTTGAGCCTTTGAAGACAAATTGGCATTGGTTGGTAACCATAATGCTCTGTGATATAGTGTGGAAAGTAATGTATGCAATGTTTTAGACCTCCAAGTACATTGTAAACAGAGAGATGAGGCTCCACAGTAGTTGTGAAAGTTCAGTACCCTCCTTTGTTGCCACCCAGACAAATCCCAATAAGACTGAAATCGTCTTCTAGTAAATGACTTTGATCTCCGAGTGCATAAAGTTTAGGAAAGTGAGCTTTGTCTCACAGCTGCTTATACCTTTTTTAATTATTGTTATTATTGCTAACTTGAATGCCTAGTCTTCAACCACCAGAGCTCCCACATCAATAAGAATACCCTTCTTGATCCCCTTCAGTCTGGATTTCACCCACAACTCTCCACAGAAACTGTTCACCTAAAACTCACAAAAGACTTACCTATGGCTCAAACCAATTGTGACTTTTCAGTACTCTTGCTCTTGGATCTCTCTGCTGCCTTTGATACAGATGACCATCCCCTCCTCCTCCAAAAACTCCACTCCTTTGGTCTCCGTGACTGGACTGTTCATTTGTTCTCATCTTACCTATTTCACCACACCTTCAGTGTCACTTAAAACTCTACCTTCTCCTCTCCTATTCCTTTTACTGCTGGGGTTCCCAGATTTCTGTCCTTGGACCTCTCTTATTCTTGATCTACTATTCCTCCCTGGACCAGCTGGTAGCCTAGGCAGTGGAAGTAAGGATAAATCCAAAAATATTCCAATGGGGACACATGTTCCCATGACAACTGTCTATGAGAGGATCAATGGCATCTCAACCATGGGTGCAATCTGTGCAGTGCACACGAGCCCAAAGGGTGAGGGGCCCCACTAAGCCCTCACACATTGCACAACATGGGAAGACACTGGTTCTCCATCTTTCTTGTTTCAGGAAGGAGCCGAGTGGCCACACATCACAGTTATCTCCACGCCTGCTGGAGAAGGAGCCCAATGGGAGCCAAACCCACAGCTACCAGCTGCATCTATACTATGTAACCAGCAGGCACTAACAAAGCACCAGCTAGTTATTTGAGAGTTGTCATCTGGAGAGGAAGAGATGTTTCATCTGATCCTCTCCCCCTGCCGCTCCCCTGGTGCACATACTCCTCTACATCACAAGCACTAGAGCTGCAGCAAAGATTCATCTAACAGCGTAATGCTTGTGAGTAGACATGTACAGAACTGCAAAATTTGTTTCGGATAGATTTGTTATGTTACTAATTTTATTTAATTGATTTGTTTTTTGTTTCGGAATTTGCTTAGTTTTGTTTAATTTTGTTTCGTTTATTAATTTTCTAATAAATTGGGATTGGTCAAAAATGTTTCGACCGATTTAAATTCTGTGTGAAGAATAGCTGTTTGTTAAGGAGCAGGCCAGGAAGCCAGCCAAAGCGTCCCTAACCAATGACTCTTTAGCTATCAGCGGGCTTCCCCACTGACAGCTGAAATGTGAACAAAAGATTGCTGGCAATTAAAAATAAAGAAAACAACAGTGTGTGGGGGGTCAACAAAAGTGTGAAAAATAAATAAAAACACAACACAAGTTTTTGACAAGTCCTTTATTAAAAAAATGTCCCCCTGTGTAGATCTATTGTCAATTAACCCTGCCAGCTTCGCCGTCTGACAGTTTCCTGATTAGCTAAGGGGCAGGGCCACCTGGCGATGTCACCGGTGATCCTGCCCCATTTGTGACGTCATCTATTTAAGAACTGTCAGACAGCGGAAGTCTTATTTAGGATCAGAGGTTTTCTTTTCTTTTTTCAGGTCACTGGTGGTGGCGTGCATTGTAATTGCCGATGGATCTACACCGGGGGATTTTTTTATTTTTTTTCATAAAGGAGTTTTAAAAAATGTGTTGTGTTTTTATTTACTTTTTGCTTTTTTTTTTTGTGAATGAGTAGGGGTATTATGTACTCCATACTCATTCACAGGGGGGCAGGGATCTTCCGATTCCGATAAGCCCCCTGCCCACAGACCCCCCATAACCATCGGCCAGGATTGTGGCTCTTGTCCTCATCAACATGGGGACTAGGTGCGGTGGTTGTGGGAAAGAGGCTCTTGTCCTCATCGACATGAGGACTAGGTGCTTGGGGGGGGGACCCCTCTGCCCCAAAGCACCCCTTCATGTTAAGGGCATGGGGCCTGGTATGGTTCAAGGGGGAGAGGCACTCGCTTGTCTTCACCCTTTCCTGGCCTGCAGCTGCATGCTCGGATAAGGGTCTGGCATTCATTTTAGGGGGGAAACCAGGGCGTTTTTTTTCTGCATATATAATTGCCAGCTTTCTTTTGTTTACATTTCAGCTGTCAGTGGGGAAAGCCGCTGACAGCTGATGAGTCATTGGTTGTTAAGGACGCTGCAGCCATCTTCCTGGCCTGCTCATCAACAACCAGCTATTCTTCACACTGAATTTGAATTGGTCGATCATTTGTCGACCGATCCAAATTCAAATCGTTCCGAAAATTTGGAATTCATTAGAAAACGAATATACAAATCAGAATTAAAAGAATTTCAACTAATATATCAATGATGTATCTCCGAATAGCCAAAAATTTGTCTGAATTTATTTTTGTAACAAAATGAATTGCACATGTCCACTTGTGATGTGGAGGTCAGGTGCCAGGGGGAGCGGATCGGATGAAACATCCCTTGCTCTCCAGATAACAGCAGTCAAGTATAGTACATAGTATGGATGCGGCCATCAGCTGTGGGGTTTGGCTCATTCTCCAGCAGATTTACTGTACTGTAACCCAAATAAAAAAAAGCCTAATTAGAGTTTATTAACGCCACTAACATTCTACTCATAATACATAGATATAATATATATAAAGAATAAGGCTACTGTGACTGTATAGCATATACGCTTTATTAGTACACAATTTCTTAAAAAATGTTTTGAATGTATATTGTTTTTAATCTGTATGTATTTAGAGAAAATTATGATGTTTTGATCTTACGGATGTAGTTAAGAGCTTTTTATTTCACCATGGTGTGTTTTTAGGAGTTTATGTATTAATAAAGTATATTTGCTATATTTCAATGGTCACAGCAGCCTCATCCTCCCCTTCTTCATTCCTTATATTGCCTGTATGATAAGTAGAATGTTTGGGGGGGTTTGTTGAGCTGTAATTAGGCTTACTTGTAGTTGGGTTACATATGGTTCTTTACCCTATTCCCTAATGTGTATTTAAAATATCACACGTGCCCTCTATTAGTTTGAACCCTACTTTACAGTGGAGGCTATACCTGTACAAGCTTATTCCATACTTCTCCATAGTGGACCATCAGCATATGAAGGCATCAGTTGTAGATATGATAGTATGTTATGTGATTAGTTATGGTAATTAAAAAAAAGTTGTGCTACCATCAATTCAACTGTGTTTATCGTCACTTAGGCTGCTTTCTAATATGGACTAATACATTTGGGTATACATTGAGTGCCTTTAAAATCCCACATACTTACACAAGCAGATCTTTACTGGGAGCTACTACCTCACCTACTACTTATTCTGTGTCACTTACTACGGATCTCTGACCTCTGCATCACTTATTATTGACCTCTGTGTCACTTACTACTGATCTCTGACCTCTGCGTCACTTACTAATATTCCCTGACCTTTGTGTCACTTACTACTGATCTCTGACCTCTGCACCACTTACTATTGACCTCTGCGTCACTTACTGCTGATTTCTGACCTCTGTGTCACTTACTAGTAATCTCTGACCTCTGCATCACTTACTACTGATTTCTGGCCTCTCTGTCACTTACTATTGACCTCTGCATCACTTACTACTGATCTCTAACCACTGCGTCACTTACTATTAATCTATTACTTCTGCTTCACCTACTACTAAATCTCTGCACTCTGCTTCCCCTTTAACCATGACCAATATTCAGCACAATAAAAAACCACACCCAATTCTTGCCACGGTGCACACAGCATATAGCATATTCTTTTTCTTCCTCAGGAGGGCCAAACTCGCACACAGGCCCACTGCCTGCAGGCCCCTGGAAATGATATATCTCACATTGGAAAGATATTCTCTCACTTCCTCCTGAGTCTACAGGACAGTAAGAGAAGAAAAATCCACTTAATGAGACATAGAAGGCTAAAGAAAACCTGACAGCCCTAGCATTAGCCCAGTTACGTATAACAATCGATCAATTCCCTGGGACATCATTGTGCATTTATTATTCACTGCAAAAAATAATGTTGTGAGACCCTGGAAGTCTACTGTTGTCCCCAGCATCTTGATAACTGTACGAGACCTAAATCACTATACCTTTATTGAACAAACCTTTGCTCTTATTCATGCTAATTATTTTGTATTTTTCTTGACCAAATGGTCCCAGCAGCTAGCTAATCCTACATTGTTTTAAATTTACCTTCATCACCAAGAAAAAATGTACTAGTATATGCTTGGTTACTTCTGTTCTACTCTTTCCCCTGTTCTTCCCTTCTACTAGTAGTTGCAGCCACTTTATTTTCCTCTATTTTCCACAGTGTTCCTTATTATATGTCATAACTGAGGATTTTATACAATCTATAGGAGTTTACTCTACACCTGTTCTCTAACATATATATATTTTTTTACCATGTATTCCTAATGTACACTAACCAATGCTACAATTATTATCTCAATTTGTTGTATTAACTGCAAATTGTAAAATATGTTGTCTTCTTTCCTTTACTACTGTTATTGACATGTCCAATAAAGAACCAATAAAGAAATATTGAAACATAAGATAAAACTCACAGTGGTTTTAACTATACTCTATCCAAAATTCGAAAAATAAAATCCCTTTAGATATACTATAATGGACCTGCATAGTATAAAACCGATGATTAATTATATATAATACTACTTGATGTTGTTGACTGTATTATATAACAAGTATAGGATGCAATAAGCAAGTAATTATTTCCTGGGGAGGCAATCCATCAAATCTCTTGATTGCAGAAGTAATTACAACGCACTCCTGTGTTAAAACTGTGCGGATGTAAACATCTCATAATAATGGTGGGTCAGAGGGCCATTAGCATCAGTAGTCTTTAAATGAGAGCCAATTATTTTTCCTTGTACACAAATTAACCTATGTACCGTGGGCAAGGCATTTTGATTCTTCTTTCGCTAATAGATTTGTGATTGAAAAATTAACATTACACTGAAGCAGTATATTTATAAATGAGGTTATTCAATCAAAATATGTACATCAGACATTTTTTTTGGCATCCAACTCTGTAAGCATTTAACTCTCCCTCTACGTAATGTAGAAGTACTCGTTAATGTGATAACTCTATATATTGTACCCCCTCACCATCCCTTGCGGAAAAAAATATTAATGGGACAATTTACTTCTGCCCTGCAGAAATGGTCCTATTCAGTTTGGTCGGGTACATTGTTAACTAGGGTTCAAGGCCGGGTAATGTTGACTTTTGCTGCTGTTGTTTGCTTCTAATTTAGCTGGGTAGGTTTGATTCTGATTGCTGTGTGACAAGATAGAACATTTTAACTTAAATAGCACTGTGTATAATAAACAATTATTTTTGCATTTTTTCAACCTTATTTTTTTGCATATCAGCATTTCTGATCACCTGCAGTCTCTTTGCAGCTAGTTTCTGTTTACATGCATGCATTCCAGCAATTGCTGTGCATTATTTCCTAAAGCAGGTTTCCTGATAGAACAGCTGACCATGCCTGCACAATGTGCTTCTCCATTGTAACAAGGTGATAAAGCTGGAGAACAATTGGAAAACAGGGGCAGAGTGTTATCACCCTAAAAGAACAAGGACCTTCGGCACGTATTTTTAGAAAAAGTTCTGTAGAATTCAAAATATTCCGAATAATTACAACCTATATTCACAGTGATATGGAGAAGCACAAGGCGCCTCTGAGTGCAATATAGACCATTTATTGGAGCATAGAGAGATTAAAACAATTTCCAGGAAGTTCAAATCAAAACAGCATGTCTTAAAAGCCAGAGGAGCCGATGCTCGATAATCCAGTGTTCAGGAGACTGCTTCATGTGTCGGTTTGCACACAGCGTGGTAGAGCTTCCAGTAACCACGCTGGAATGCACATAACTGATTGTCAAAAGCACTGGATTATCGAGCATTGGCTCCTCCGGCTTCTAAAACATGCTGTTTTGATTTTAACTTCCTGTAAATTGTTTTAATCTCTCTATGCTCCAATAAATGGTCTATATTGCACTTAGAGGCGCCTTGTTCTTCTCCATATTTCTACAGAGCCGCTTCTCCTCTCAGGTGCTGCCCGAGTGCATGCAGATCTACATAATCCGTTGGATCCAGGGCTCTACCCCACGGAAGCGCCCACAAATACACTCCTATATTCACAGTGACAGCCCACTTTCCCCTGCGAGACAGGGTGAGATAACTGCAGTTATTGCCTCTTGGTCAGGGGTGTCAAACTGCGGCCCTCCAGCTGTTGCGGAACAACAAGTCCCATTAGACATTGCAAGGCTGAAAGATAAAAGCATGATTCCCAAATGTAGAGGCATAATGGGACTTGTAGTTCAGCAACAGCTGGGGGGCCGCCAGCTCTGGATCCTCTTCCAAACTGAATGATGTTTGACAGCTTATCAAGTATCAATGTCAAGGCTTCTTTTTCCAGGGCTGTGTTATAAGGAGAGAATGGGCAGACATCAAGCCCTCTTAGGGTTTTTTCACACATAAATAAAGTTACATTTATGCGTTAAATTTTAACGCAGCCTAAAAGCGCATTAACGCATCTATAGTGTTAATGCACATTTCGAATATGTTGTACAGTCATTCATGTTGCGTCAGGCAACACTTCTCAAACGCCCTGTGTGTTTCTTTTTTTTACAAAGCTAAAATGGGAAATTATCACTTTTGACGCTTTGCAACTGCACTGTAAATGCACTGTAAACTCCATAGGCACGTTTACAGTGCTTTTAAGGTGTGATTGTGGTGCGTTACAATAGAAGTGAATGGAAGCATTAAAAACACAACCCAACCGCCTATTTTCAACGCCTGTGTGAAAGAGCCCTCACTGTACCTAAAACAATCCTACAGTAATGCTTTAATATTGCACTGTACCAAAAACTCTAAAAAAAAAAAAAACCCAAGTGGTGAAGCATGACAACTCTATCCGATCTGTCATGTTAGACCAGGAACTTTTTGGCCAGAATACACATCTGGGCCTGACAATGGAGAAAATAAAAATCTGGGAAGTAAAATTGTGCCTTCCCTGTGTATTTCTTACACCAGCCATCACTGCCCGCACAGATCTTCATTTAGCAGGAAGCAAAAACAGGCCTTTTGATCACCTGTGCGATTTTTACTTTTTGCGCTATAAACATAAAAAGAGCGACAATTTTGAAAAAATAACAATATTTTTCACATTTTTTTATATGAAATTCCCCCCAAAAAAATTTAAAAATCAAAATTTTTTAACATTTTAGGCCAATTTGTTTTCTGCTACATATGTGTGGTAAAAAAAATCGCAATAAGCGTATTTTGATTGGTTTGCGCAAAAGTTATTGCGTTTACTAACTAAGGGAAAGATTTCTGTCATTTTTGGTGTTTTTTTTTTAACGAATAATGGCGGAGATCTGCGATTTTTTTGCGGGACTGCGACATTGCGGCGGACAGATCGGACCCTTGACTGACATTTTTGATACTTTTGGGGGTACCAGTGACATTACTACAGTAATCAGTGCTATACATATGCACTGTTACTGTAAAAATGACACTGGCAGGGAAGGGGTTAACTTTATTGGTGATGCAGGGGTTAAGTGTGTCCCTAGGGGCGTGCTTCTAACTGTAAAGGGGTGTGGCTAGTGATGTAACCGCAGAGACATACGATCCTACATAGCAGGATCGTATGATCTCTGCAGTTAGATCAGGGAGAATGACAGGCGGCTTTGTTTAAATCAGCCGGTCACACGCGTGGACTTGTTAGGGAACGAGAGGGGGGCGGGAGCGCGCCCCCTAGAGGCTCACAGGCAAGCGATGTAGTACTACGTCACTATGCCTGTACGGGGCTGACCGCCGCAGTAAATAGTCGTGCGGCGGTCAGCAAGTGGTTAAATAAACATTTTTTACTGGAGGTCTTAGAGATTCCTTTAGCAATGGTTGCAGAAGGTACAACCCTGAGACTCAATGCTAATATTTCTTACCACTTGCACCCCAGACAAGTACTGTATAAGGTGATTCAATGCTTCTCCCTGTAACAAAAACTAAAACTTTTGGGTATAACTCGTAACTGACAAATTGGTTCTTGTTGCAGCTTAAAGTGGCCAAATATTAAAGATATTTGGCTAGACATTGTTGTGGAAGATGCAGAAATATTATATGGCTACCCCTAGTGCTAAATGACTGGATTGCCATTCAATATATACAGTATCTCACAAAAATGAGTACACCCCTTACATTTTTGTAAATATTGAATTATATCTTTTCATGTGACAACACTGAAAGAAATTACACTTTTTTACAATGTGAAGTAGTGAGTGTACAGCTTGTATAACAGTTTAAATTGGCTGTCCCCTCAAAATAACTCAACACACAGCCATTAATGTCTAAACTGCTGGCAACAAAAGTGAGTACACCCCTAAGTCAAAATGTCTAAATTGGGCCCAAAGTGTCAATATTTTGTGTGACCCCCAAAATTTTCCAGCACTGCCTTATCCCTCTTGGGCATGAAGTTTACCAGAACTTCACAGGGTGCCACTGGAGTTCTCTTCCACTCCTCCATGATGACATCATAAAGCTGGTGGATGTTAGATACCTTGCGTTTCTCTACCTTCTGTTTGAGGATGCACAGATGCTCAATAGGGTTTAGGTCTGGTGACATGCTTGGCCAGTCCATCACCTTTACCCTCAGTTTCTTTAGCAAGGCAGTGGTCGTCTTGGAGGTGTGTTTGGGGTCATTATCATGTTAGAATACTGCCCTGTGGCCCAGTTTCCGAAGGGAGGGGATCATACTCTGTTTAAGTATGTCACAGTATATGTTGGCATTCATGGTTCTCTCAATGAACTGTAGCTCCCCAGTGCCGGAAGCATTTATGTAGCCCCAGACCATGACACTCCCACCACCATGCTTGAATGTAGGCAAGACACAATTGTCTTTGTACTCCTCACCTGGTTGCCGCAACACACACTTGAAATAAAATGAATCAAATAAGTTTATTTTGGTCTCATCAGACCACAGGATATGGTTCCAGTAATCCATGTCCTTGGTCTGCTTGTCTTCAGCAAAGTTTTTGCAGGCTTTCTTGTGCATCATCTTTAGAAGAGGCTACATTCTAGGGCGTGGCCTGGAGCAGCATGCGGTAGGACGCGAGTGAGAGGAGCTCCACCAGCACAAACTCCGTTACAACTATTCCTGTGTCCCCACAATTCCTAAAACAGCTCACATCTGCTCCTGTGAGCCCCCTATAACACCCAGTCATGTCACCACCTAAGAAAGCCACAGATTCCTCAAGACGAGCTCAACGGGAGCTGACACTGCGAAAGTCCTGGAAGCCATATATTCATGCCGAATGACTCTCACCGCAAAGATCGAGGAGATAGAAAGAGATAGAAATAGAAATTTCCCTGGTAAGGCAAGATTTGCAGAAGCTTTGTGAGAGAGTGACTGACGATTAGAACCGATTGAGCAGCGAAGAGGATTCTCTTCCCCCGCTGCAAGACTTATCTTACCGTCTGCAACTCCAAGTAAGTCAGCTATTACAGAAGTAAGACGACATAGAGAACAGACTCCGCTGTAGCAACATCAGATTTATCAAGCTGCCTGAGGGAGCTGAGGGACCTGACCCTTCTACCTTCCTCAAGAAATTACTTGTCAAAACCTACGGCAAAGAGGCCTTCTCTCCTACTTTTGTGGTTGAGAGGGCACATCAAATGTCTGGCAGACCCCCGCCTCAGGGGGCACTGCCATGCACATTTATAGCCAAACTCCTAAACTATAAGGACAGAGACACGATCCTCTGGCTGGCAAGGGTGGGAGGTAACATCCCATTCGGGAATGTTAAAATCGCAGTTTTCCCTGACTTCTCGGCCAAGGTTCAAAGAAGACGCAAGAACTTCACCAAGGCTAAACGATGGCTAAGAATCAAACATATAAAATACACCATGCTGTTTCCAGCTTGCCTCAGAGTGGAGGGAGAAGACCACATGCACTTCTTTGAAGACCCTGAAGCTGTCATTACCTGGCTTAAGCACCAAGAAGCAAACAGATAAGTCAATGAACCTGTCCTTTTCCTTCTCTCACTTTACTCCTGGCCTTTCATGGAGTAACTTACAAAGACTCCTCTTCTTGTCTTGATGGGATGGCCTCCCCACACTGATAATATTAGGCTACATCTCCCAGACACGAGCCATGACCCCTTTCTGCATGCTCTGCAGGGATCCTCCAAGCTACCCTAAGTCTCCAGGAAATGCTTACTACTGCTTACCCTAGAAAGACCCCATCCTTTACACCTGTGATATACCAACATGCTGGGCAACTTTTCATATGTGGAACAAGTCGGATAGCAGTGGAGAGGAACCACATTATATTGACCAAATATAGGTTCACACTACCCTTACTGGTGGAATATTATAAGTAATTTAAAGTCCACCTTAGGTAGTGGTGTGTTCTGTAATTCAGCAAAGTTTCACCCCCCCCCCATCAGTTTATGCTGGGGAATCATATATGGGATACTTGCAACATCTGTATTTAGAACACTGGTCCTAGCTAGGACACATGCTACGTATGATCCTTGGCATTTCATTTATATGCAACTCTTTATTTTTGTAAATTGGACAATGTTCGCAAATGGTTGGGCTTTACGGACTTATGCCCGCACAAGTTGGGGACAGTGTAGGGTGGGGAAGGAGGGATACTCATTCTGTTTAATGCAAGATATGGCGATACACATGACACAGACGAATTGGCTATCACTTTATAGTATGTTCTTTACTATGATGCTGTACGATACTACAGTTTTTCACAACATGTGCTTGGAATGACATGGTATGCAGTACGGCCGAGCAAACGAGATCTCTGGAGCATTTCATTTCATATATCATCTTCTCAAACCATAGCCACATTAAAATCTATAACATGGAACCTCTGCGGCCGGAGGGATAATATTAAAAGATCTGCCATCCTAATCTTTCTTACAAACAATGTGCAGATATTTTAGTACTGGTGGAGACTCTTGTGGAATGCCGATTACAAATGGCACTTAAAAGCCCCTGCATAGGGTGGGTTTACCACTCTACATACACCACCCATTCAAGAGGGGTCACTATTCTTATAGCCAAATCTGTACACTTTGTGCTCCAGAGCTCTCTAGTAGACCCATCTGGTAAATTTGTATTCGTGTGTGCCACGATACTAGGTGAACCACAACTGATTCTGGCATTCTGTGTCCCCCCGCCATCTAACTCCATGGTCATTATGGAGGGCTTTGACTTCATTGCGCATTATTCCACGATACCAGCAATATGGCTCAGCGATTTCAATGTTAAATCCCAATATAGACAAACTACAAACAAGTTTGCCGGCCCAACCTCCTGCTCTAGTGTCCCGTTTCGCTAGGTTGATCGCTGAATTTAATTTGGTTGACACTTAGAGAGCTAAATTTCCCACATCACAAGCCTTTTTATGTTTTTCTTCCTCACATCATTCCATGTCCCGCATGGATTATATCCTAATCTCACAAACTTTACTGCCCAGACTGACTGAAGTGGGCTTTTCCCCTAGATTGCTATCTGACCATAGTCCCTATTGGACCACACTCAAGCTTCAACATAACCGCCCACCAGTTTTATGGTGGCTTAACCCAGAGGAAGAGGACCTTAGTACAGAATGAAAACTATTCTTTCTCAAAAAGGAACACACTCTGCCTCTATCTCTGCAGTATGGGAGACAATAAAAACTCCCCTTCACTAGGGTTACTCGGCAGGGCTGTCCCTTGTCCCCTTTGTTATATGCTCTGGCTGCTCAATCGCTGGCGATAGCTATACATTCACACCCCGAGGTGGCCTGGCTACGCTTAGGCTTCATGACGAAAAGACAAGCATTTATGCAGATGACACGATGCTGTACCTGGCTGACTCAGGTACATCCTTGTCAATGGCTCTCACGCTTACAGTAACAATTTGGACTCTTTTCGGGTCTAAAAATTAACTGGGATAAATCCCAAATACTCCCTATACACAGTTTCCTACCTCCATATCACCAAGTACACCTCCCTCTACAAAGGGTATGTCGCATCAAATATCTTGGAGTGCAGATTACTTACTCACCGGCAGACTATATCTCCAATAATATACAACCTCTCTTTAGTCTAAAAGGCAAAAATTAAAATATGGGCTTGCTTACTAATAGGGATAATAGGCTGCATAATCCTCATAAAAATGGTACTCCTACCTAAAATTCTAAACATCCTATAGCATTCACCGGTATATTTACCTCTTAAACACTTTAAGTCAGTGGAGTCTTTGCTTAAGCTATTTGTCTGGGATGCCAGCAGACACAAATTGCCATGGAGGAAGCTTAAGAAACCCACCGATCTTGGAGGTGTAGCACTCCCAGACCTCAATTTATACTATCTACTCTTCCACATTGACAAAATTGACAGGTTCAGATTCCTCATTTTCTTGTGCCCTAAGTGGTCATACCCATCAGCAGACCCTTTATGTGCAATAATGAGTGGGCTAGAGGGAGCTGAGGCCTTGGAAAAAAGTAAATCCCTTCTATACCAGTATAGGCACATATGGGATGCGGTAGCTGATAAGCTCAACCTCCCCCAATTTCATGATTTCACGCCCCTGTGGCACAACACTACACTCCCCGAGTTTCGTTCTGTTCCGGACTCCAATTCATGGAGTGCTAGAGGCATTTATTATTTATCCCACCTATTGACGAACGGATGACTTAAATTATTTGACATGCTGATGGATGAACACATGTTACCCAACTACATGTTCTTCAGATATCTACAAGTTTGTCATGCCTTCCAGACAAAATTTTCCCCCACGATCCCACAACTTGATCCCATCCCTGTCATGGAAGTAATCACGAGCTCGGACATGCTACACCTACCTTCCTCATCCAAAGTAGCTTATGTGCTTAAATCAGGGTGGGAGAGGGATGTCGATACACTGGGGGATGAGGAAAGGAGCGAAGCCCTGGACACGTGTAAGATAATATCTCCTAAGCCAGTGGTCCTCAACTCCGGTCCTCAGGGCCCACTAACAGGCCAGATTTTGGGTATTACCTTGGGGAGATGCAGACTAGAGTACTGCAATCATTGAGCAGCAAATTATATCACCTGGGATGTATTTCAGTTATCTTGCAAGCCTGGCCTGTTATTGGGCCCTGAGGACCAGGGTTGAGGACCAGGGTCCTAAGCTGTCAGATCACCTAACACAGCTTTATATTCTCCATCACTCCTATCTCACCCTCCTGAGGTTAGCCAGGTATAAAAGTGACCAAAACACCCTATGCCCCATCTGCATCCGTGAGCAAGCAACGTTTTACCACTTAATTTGGAAATGTCTGAAAATTCAAGGATACTGGAAATAAGTTGTACAATTCTTACACAACAATATGGGCTCCCCTTTAACACTTCACCCAAAACCGTGTTTATAGGGGATATTCGCAGACACTGATATAGATAATTTCACCAAGATCTTTCTTCAAAAATCTCTATTCATAGCCAGAAAACTCATTGCTTGACAGTGGATGCAAGATCAGCCTCCCGTGTTCAGTGCTTGGTTGTTGGGGATAAACAATACTTTACCATACAAAAGGTTTATATATATATAGGCACAGGGGCTGTCCTTTAAAGTTTAACAATATATGGGATAGATGGCTTCAAGCTCCAGAAGCCTGCAGTTAAACCAGTGATATCAGGTTCAAACTTCCCCGTCTATACCAAACTGGTCTTTAATGTTCTCTAGGTAAATGTTGTTCTGCTATACTACCCAAAAGCTTAAACTACTGTTCTTCACTATGTATTGCACTATGTCTTGCAAAACCCTGTACTTATAACGGGATGAAAGACTCCCATAAAGTTTTGTTACCTTATTGTCAATCCGTCAAAGTACATTATTTTTGTATTCCTAACTATGTATAATTTTCAATAAAAGAAACTGAGAAAAGAAGAGGCTTCCTTCTGGGACGACAGCCATGCAGACCAATTTGATGCAGTGCGCATCCTATGGTCAGAGCACTGACAGGCTGACCTGCCACCCTTTCAACCTCTGAAACAATGCTGGCAGCACTCATACGTCTATTTACCAAAGACAATCTCTGAATATGATGCTGAGCACAGACACTTAAATTCTTTGGTGGACCATGCCGAGGCCTATTCTGAGTGGAACCTGTCCTGTTTAGCCCCTGTATGGTCTTGGCCCCCATGCTGCAGCTCAGTCTCAGGGTCTTGGCAATCTTCTTATAGCCTAGGCCATCTTTATGTAGAGCAACAACTCTTTTTTTCAGATCCTCAGAGTGTTCTTTGCCATGAGGTGCCATGTTGAACTTCCAGTGACCAGTATGAGAGAGTAATAGCGATAATACACCAAATTCCCTCCCATTCAAACCTGAGACCTTGTAACACTAACAAGTCACATGACACCGGGGAGGTGGGCCCAATTTGGACATTGTCACTTAGGGGTGTACTGCCTTTTGTTGCCAGCGGTTTAGACATTAATGGCTGTGTGTTAAGTTATAGTGAGGGGGCAGCAAATGTACGCTATTATACAAGCTGTACACTCACTACTTTATATTATAGCAAAGTGTAATTTCTTCAGTGTTGTCACATGAAAAGATATAATAAAATATTTGCAAAAATGTGAGACGTGTACTCACTTTTGTGAGATACTGTACATATGAAAAGCCATCATTAGGCTGCAGGAATGATTCAACTCAGATCAGTACCAGCCAAAATATCAGTCTGTTGTCAGTAAAGAATTATACATCTGTACTATTTCCTGCAAATCAATATACAAGTACATGTGAAGTAATTTGTGCATTTGAAGATTAGTTCCACAAATCCATGCTTGCATGGAATCAGGAGTATTGTGAGCACTCACTTTGGATGTTGCAGTTTTTTGGTAGGTGTGAAAAAATTTAAGTTCCTAACAACAAATTCCTTAAGGACTGGTGGTTATGATTTCTCTGGAGACATGAACAGCTACAGTATAGAACTTTGTAGTTTATTTTTTTGTTAAAAAGAATATAATAGAAGTAGTGGGAACACTCCAAGGTAAACAAGAACACCCAAAAGGCAGGCATGTTATTCTGGTGAGAATGAATGCATGAGAGGTCTTTTAATGATACTGCAAGGACTAAAAACCTAACATAATAACATATTTCTCAAGATTTGCTCAAGATGTCCTCTCACAATAAACCCTGCAATGCTAACAATATTGTTTGAAATCAATTGTATCCTTTAATTTATGTATGAAAACATTATTTAATAAGGCTGTGCATAGAGCAAAGCTTAAGCGCTGTAAACCATTGCTGCCAAACAGATTTTGGTACATTTATGCCAGATCACCATATAGTATTGCTGGTTGGTTGCTACGGGTTACTGCATTTTGCCATTTCTCTTATTAAATAATTCATTATTATTGAAACTCTTGAATAGTAATATATATGCCTTTCTTTTCTTTTTTTTAGGTGTCCTGCTTTCACATCACAATGATGTCAGTCCCCCTCCTGTGGCTGGCGTTTCCCCCGCCAGAGATAGGGAAGTGATACCAGATATTAGGCACGATGAGGAAGAAAGTTTGAAGGAAGAGCCGTTAACTATCTCAGAGCAGATGTATAACCCAAGTGCTAGCTTGCTGCCTACACCAATAGATGAGGGCATTGAGATGCTTTTTAATAGCTCCCTCAGACCAGAGAGTGACAGAGACGATGTTGATTCTTTTGAGGAGTTTGATGCAGATGAACATGCATTTTTGATTGCAGAGGAGGAAGAGCTAAAGGAAGCCAGGAAAGCCCTAAGTGTAAGCTACAATTTCCTAATGGGAAACATGCAGCTGAATGCCTTCCTGAAGAGCTTCTCCCGACTTGTTTTGGTGGCATTGGGGTTGCTTTTGGTGCTTCTTCCTCTTATTCTCGTCTTGCTGGAATCGGACATTGACATTTCCTTTCTTCACGAAATCCGTCAAACACCAGAATTTGAGCAGTTCCACAACGAGTACTACTGTCCACTTAGGAAGTGGCTGGCATGCAAGATCAGCTCGGCACTTAACGTCGCCAACAGCTCATAAATTATTGCAATATTAACATCTGAGGGTTATATTCAAATCTTTACTCTCCCCACCATATCAAAGAGGTATTTTTCCTCTTCAAGGGGTTATGTAAACTGCTACCAAAATGAAGAAAGTACATTGTAAAAATTATTGATTTTTTTTTTTGGCTTTTTTACTGTATAGTGGGGTTATTATGTATATATTCTTAGATGCTGACATGGTGTGTTTTGTCCTTGATTTTTGGCAGTTCTGGTTGATTCATTTTGGATATAAACCTCAGATTAATGTCCCCCAAGTCCTTCCATGTTATAGAGAAGCGGAACATATCACACAAGTGTGGTCTAGGTGTCTCTGGCAGTGGAAGAAATAACCGATGCCTATACAAGCAACATTTTTGCTGGTTTTATTTTCTTAACTTTTTATGTGTTTCAATATTTTGGTAAATTTGTAGTAAAGAAATGTCTTCTTAACTTATGTAATTGTACAGAGCGAAAAGATTAATGCACAAAAGCATGTTAAGGAAAAATATTTTTTAATGTTTGTCGGTATATTTTTTTTTCCTAATATGGATTTGTTTCAATGTCTCACTTTTCCAAAACACATAAGTTACACGTTACATTCAGAAGGTTTACATTAATATACTTGAGATGATTGAATTCAAAACACAAATGATTTGTAGATTAATTATTTATTGATATATTTATAGGTTACTCTGAACATATTATATACCCAGGTTAAATTAAGTTAACATTGTGGCAGAAGCGTGAGAGATCAGTTTTTCTACATGCCAACCAATTATAGAGTGGCTGAACCTTTTTCATTGCAAATTGTTGGGTTTGACTGAAAAATGTATGCTTTGTATTATGGGCATCTTTTCCCAATATCTCATCTTTTTTAGAAGGCAAAAGTTGAAAAAGAGACAGCATGAGATGTTAGCAAACTAAGACATGTGGACGTATTCTGTAGGACAAAGAGAAATGTGCAAAATACAGTACTATATAACTATCAAAGGTAGCCAGTAAGGCAAAGATAAACAGAAAATACATTTTTGCTAAGGGTTAGTGCATTATGTAAGTTTTCTTGCTCTCTGCTTGACTTTACTGTCCAGGTAAGTCCTCTTTGTGCAAGTGAACATCATTGCATGATGAGCAGTGGCATAGAAGCATAGTAACAGAAGGATCAACCCTTATTGGGCCCATTGCCTTGGGAGCCTAATTCAAGACTGTCCTTATATTTTAGGTATTACTCGTGTGAAACTGGAGCACAGAGCAGCTGGAGATACAGTAGATATCAGAAAAGCAAAAGGAGATAGCAGGGTATACACTGCAGCTTCTAGTGTCCTAGATCAGTGGGAGGTTGATTTATTAAGGCTGCAAAGAAATTTTCCATTTGTTAAATTAATGAGATGAGGCTCTGCTGATTTCTATCATCCAATCACATGCAAGGAAAAATATATATTTTTTTAATTTTGCCTGCACATGATTGGGTATTCTTTGCAAAGTGAATTTTCATCACCTTCTCAGATGCACTTATCAAGCAAGGCTGCTTGAAATGAGATTCATCTTCAGTAAATGTAACCCATCATAATGGCAGGGGCTCATATAAAGGCATATGTCATGGTGAAAGTCCACACATGGAAATTCTTTACAAAGTATGAAAATTTATTTCTATTTGTATTAAGCCATTTGGCTAGAAAAAGTAGTAAGGTAGATTTAGACTTTTGCACTGCGATAATGCATGCATGTTAATGTGGGTTATGTTGTGTGGTAACATGCATTGCATTAGGGCAGCCTGTTCATTTTGCAAAGGATGCCAATCCACCCTAGCACAGCCAAAATCACCCCAACCATTTTTCAGGAACTCGATGCATGTGCACTGCCGTGCATGTGTGTTGGGATGACATTTAAAGTGTATGGCACTGCAACTCACTAACATGTGCATAGTGCAAGGCCACATACTAATCAGAATGTTTTTTTCCAGCCTAGACTGCACGTAGTTGGTAATTGAGTGATTGTTCTGTGTGAAAAGTATTTTTTCCTATAGCCTATAAGTCATGTCAATACTGCCCATATTCTAGTAAGCTTAACACATGTTAAGACTTCCTGTAAATTCAGTATGTTAAAAACATACTTTGAAAAGATTATCATGGAAACAATGACTTTAATAAACATGCTAAGCACATAGGTTACATTTCTTTTGACCACATATATGATACACTAATACTTTTCTTTTTCTAACCAGTAGTAGCAGACTGTTGGAATACTAACTTATTGCAAGCAGCACTTCCACGGCTACCAGTGACCCATAGGGGTAGATTTACAAAAACGAGTGCAAGTTTTAAAAAGAGGGTGCAAAATCTGGTGCAGCTCTGCATAGAAACCAATCAGCTTCCAGATTTTTTTTTTTTTTTTTTTAGTCAAAGCTTAATTAACAAGCTAAATTTAGAAGCTGATTGGTTATCATGCACAGTTGCACCAGATTTTGCACTCTCCAGTTTTAGTAAATCACCCCCTATTTGTCTACAACAGAAAAAGCACGAAGATGACCATGACATCAATTATGCCATGTCTTGTTAATTTAGGAAGGTATCTCAGAGCTAGGACTCTATAGAATTTTATATGAATTATTTTCAAATTGTGGATTGTATTTGAAATAACTCTCGACAATCATGGTAAAGTTGAACACTTTATTAGCCAGTGCGCTAAGGAAAAGAAACAAAACATATTTTTCTATCTTTTATATTTTGGTTTATGATATGCAAGACATATCAATATGCCCTGATTAACATTGATAGACTGTTCTGGAGTGTTGCCTTAACTGCAGTGGGTACCATTGCCCGTACTTTTTTCACGGTTACCCACAGGTCAACATCATAACTTCCTATATTATCAAAGGCCATTGCCAAACAAAACTGATATTTTAGCTTTAGGTAGATTGAATTACCTACCATTTCTCATATGACTTATTTATTGTCATTGCAAAATAAATTCACAACAATCGTGAATTTTATTTTTGCAAAACCCATTAACGGGTTGATTTACAAAATGGGTAGGGAATGTTCACAAAGCGAATTTAACCACGATGGCCCAATCACGTGCAAGAAAAATTCCTATTGTCTTTTTTTATTCCCTTGCATATGATTGGGCATCCAAAGTTAAGAAGACACCCTCTGCTTCTTTAGTAAATCAGCTCCAGAACAGTTGCATGATGGTGGGCACAGCTGGGAACCTGGATAGCAAGAGCTTTTAGCAAGTGAGGAAGTTGACCGCACTCCAGTTGATGGAAAGTCCAATACAATTTATTGCAAATATTCCATAGTCCAAAACATCACAGCTCAAAACAGGCAGGGAACATAGATGTAAATGTGTTTCATGCAATATGCGCTTACTAATAAGTTATGGCATAAATATGGGTTAAGACATAGTTATGACTAAGCACATGAAATGCATTAACGTCTATGTTCCCTGCCTGTTTTGTGCTTTGATGTTTTGGATAATTTACAATAAACTTTATTGGACTTTCCATCTATTGGAGTGCCGTCAACCTCCTTACACATATTCAAGTACCTACGGCTGTGAACTGGACCTGAACCTTATGGAATGGATCGGGGGCTAATGTACTGAGTTGGCAGACCTTAAGTGATGTCTGTATATCACTTTAGCTTTCAGCAAGTCCTTCAGATATGTAAGAAGCTGGAGTAATCATCAAATAATAACGTTGGCCTTTAAAAGTATATTATGTAAATTATTATCCTAGGAGATTATCCTAGGAGAACCTTTGTTAGTAATAGGCATGTTTAATGTTCTCATGATATTGCTCTTTTCAGTATTTTTACCATTAAATGTTTATAGTCAAGCAAAGTGACAGTCAAGCATTTTAGCACTCCCATGACATCCAGCCACAGTTCTGACCTGCCATAGCTGTGACCCTTTGGTGGATTTTTTTTTTTTTTACTGGGGGGGAGGGGGGGGGGTTATGACCAACAGAAAGTAATTAATGACCAAACAACGCAGATTCATGACATTTTTAATGTTGAAATCACACCAATTGCCATTGTAAATTAAGAAGCTATTCATCCAAGGTATGACCATGGTTAAATTTGGTCATTTCTACCAATTCATGATGTTAGTAAATAGGGTTTTAATTTACTTACAGACAATTTACTCTATGTACAAATTCATACAACAGGAAAAGGACATTTTCAATTGAAGGGAAGAAATAATGGAGTGTTGTTGTCATGACTGATTTTGTAAAACCCACCCATCTAACATGCAACATTTTCTAGGAATGAAATCTTTCATTAAGTATAGAAGGTGCTTTTTGTAACTGATTATAAACTCTTATTTATTCATTCTTCTTTGGGCACGTTCAGGTTTATGTATATGGTAATTTTTGTTCCTCACACTTGTAAGAATATGCATTTTTATGAGAGAAAAACAAAATTGCACATGTTGCAGTTTTTTTACACAAGCACTTGATGTTCTAGTATAGTAGAGTGATTTCATAAAAGTGTAAATGTTAGTCAATTGGTTTGATTGAGAGAACATACAATTTCCCGTATGTAGCTGAACAGGATAGAGTCAAACACATTCAACAAGCTGAAGAAAAGTCACACCTTTATCAAATCATCTACTCAATGACTTCTTTCTCCAGCAAATATCTGGCCTTATTTATCAACATGTCTCAAATAAGAACTGTCTGCTTTGTCCCATAGCCACCAATCAGATTCATATGTTCACACTATGGTGTACGTTTAGTAAACTGAGATAAGCTGAGATCTGGATGATCACGGCTTGTCTCAGAGCATTGCCGGTTTAAATTACTGAGAAGAGTAGTGGAGAACATAGTCTTCTCTTCTCATCTCAGCACACAAACGGCTTGCATTCACTGCAATAGAAACGGCCAGTTTAGAAACACATGATGTCACCTGATCACTGTGCTTCTCTTTGAAGATCTCCTCTTCCTACTTCTCCAGCTCAGAGGTGGAGATAGCAGGAAGAAATAGGAGATCTCTGCTGTGAACGTCCCAGTGCCCAAAAGTGAAAGTAAAAACTCTCCCTACTGCAGTGAAATATACATCAACAGCAGGTTAGAAACACATTAACTATACAATCACATATATATCTGTGTGAGTGTATATATATATATATATATATATATATATACTGTATGTACTGGTGTGTATGTATGTATATATATATATTTTTTTTTTATTTCAGGTACTTATATAGTGCTGTCAATTTACGCAGCGCTTTACATATACATTGCACATTCACATCAGTCCCTGCCCTCAAGGAGCTTACAATCTAAGGTCCCTAATGCCTCGTACACACGTACCAATCGTCGGCCGACCGATCGGCCGTCTTTTGTCCAGGGCTGTCCTGTCGGCTGAAAAGTGCAAAAGACTGCACACGAATTTTGTCAGCCAACAACAGCCGACTGCAGAAGTGATGTCATGTGATGGTTAACTTTCCGTGTGTTTTTTCTTTTCTGAGCATGCCCAGTCTTGCAAATCTGCTGTTTGTCGGCCGAATTCTGTACTGACTGGCGAACAATCGGCCGTTCTGGTGTTGGCCAACAAAAATTTTAATGCCTGCAGGACAGATTCTGTTCGGCCGAAAATGCGCTGTCGGCTGTCGAAAGCATCATACTAACAAGCATACAATTGGCCGATCGGTCGTCGGCCGAATATTTACGGCCGACGATCGGTACGTGTGTACGAGGCATCACTCACATACATACACAGCAGGGCCAATTTTTTATACAGGATCCAATTAACCTACCAGCATGTCTTTGGAGTGTGGGAGGAAACCAATCTGTCACGATTCAACCACGCCCACGGCGACTAGCTAAACGAGACGTGATGAATCGTGACTGGGCAGTATAAGGGGATAACGGAAATAAAGAAAATTCCTACTAAAGGCACGTACACACGTACCGATTGTCGCAGAAAGGATTCGGCAGACGACCGATCGGCCAAATGTAGGCTTGTTAGTATGATGCTTCCGACAGCCGACAGCGCACTTTCGGCCGAACAGAATCTGTCATGCAGGCATTAAAATGTTTGTATGCCGACACCAGAACGGCCGATTGTTCGCCAGTCAGTACAGAATTCGGCCGACAGACAGCAGATTTGCAAGACTGGGCATGCTCATAAAAGAAAAAACACAGGGAAAGTTAACCATCACATGACATCACTTCTGCAGTCGGCGGACAAAATTCGTGTGCAGTCTTTTGCACTTTTCAGCGGACATGACAGCCCGGGGACAAAAGACGGCCGATCGTTCGGCCGACGATCGGTACGTGTGTACGGGGCTTAAGTAATTAGATTGGTTGCAATACTTTCACAGCCTGCACTGCCTTCGGTCACCACTAGAGGGAGACTCCAGTCCAATCCAGCTGGCTGACCACACACAGGCAGATACAAATCTTACATACAATCTGATGCACTCTAAGGGTTGGGGAGCAGTCTAGCAATTACCACACACTACTAGGATTCCTCCAGCTATCCTACAAGCCAGAACCCCTGTGTTAATCACTCTTCCCACTGTCCCCACACCCACACACCACAAACGATAACCTGTGGTCTGGTGTACAATCTGCATGCAATCTGCCAACACACAGTGCAATTGCATACAGATTGGCATGTATGTATGTACTGTATGTACTGGTATGTATGTGTATATATATATATATATATATATATATATATATATATATATATATATATATATATATATGTGTGTGTGTATATATATATATTTATATACTGTATGTATATATACCGTGCATGTGTGTGTGTGTGTGTATATATATGTTTTCATGTGTCAGAACATGTCATTACGAGTTCTTTTAAACTTTAGTTTCACTTTTTAAATTTAGCAGTGCCTGTAATCTCACAAAATCTCGTGAGATTACAGGCAGTCCACCCAGTTATACAGAGATCACGGCAGTTCTCAGAGAAAAAAATTCTCCTCTGATCACCCTGTGAGAAGTGAAGTTCTCCTCCTTCTAAACTGGGAGCCAGAGGAGATATTTTTTCTCTGAGAACTGCCGAGAATTGAACTGAGAGAAAACTTCTCAGTTTACTAAACGTACACCTATATCTGTTGTTTTACAGTTTACATGGTTTCTGGCCATGTGGCAATAAAGACAATGGTAAGTTGAGGAGATGCATTAATAAATAAGGCCCTTTTAGTTTCCTTTGAAGGGCTTAGCTTATAGATCAGCCTTAGATTTTATTGTGACTATACCGTTACAACTGCATTTTTGGTGACTTGTATGTAGTTTAATATTGTAAATTCTGGAACAGTTGCTGTGGGTATCTGCTGCTGGTGAGCTCAGTCTGCCAGCATGATCGGAATCCCTTTGCTGATGTAGCTAAGTATTTTCCTTTCACCAAGAGAGATCTATGTCATTGTTTTGTAAAATCTCATATTGTTTAAGTGTGCATTTGATTTCATTAGTATAAATCAGAGCTATACAATAGCTATTTTCAGTTTTTTTGTATTTTTCATTTTTTTTTTTTTTTTTTTGTAACATACATTTAGTGACATAAAAATCTGGTATTTAAATAACCTGCCAGTCTAATTTTATTATTATGCAATCTACCTGCAATTACCTACTCACTGATGCTAATATACAGTACTTTATAAGGTAAATTGGGAAAAAAAGAAAGAAAATTTAATAAATGGAACAGTTTTTATTTATATCAATTGCTTAGTTTTAATTGGTTCGGTTTGGCACATTAGAGGTGATTTACAAAGTTATGCAAGCCAGTCCTCTAAATAGAAATTCCACCATAACCTATTAGGTGGAATTGGTTGGGGTCGTAAATGTAGTATAACTGACACTCACTTATGTCCATAATTGTCTAATCTGCTTATTATGAGTGATCTCTGTAGTGTGTGCTTCCAACCTCTTCTGAGTTAAAGGTTTCTGCAGAGGCCTCTAGGGGCCTGTAGTCAGAGGAGTAGAATATCAAAAGACAGGCTATGGGTCTTAAAAATGTCAAGGTTTTGGACTTTGAAGAAACAGAGCACAAGATTTTGGGCATTACCATGAGTGCAATTAGTAAATTATACTTACTTCCTCCAGCTTTACCAATCCATATGATGATTTAGCATGTAGCTTCTCTTTACATTTTACCCTACCTGATAGAATGTTTCAAATATATACAGGCTGGTGGCTTAGCATAAAATGTACCTACATGAATAAATCACCCCTTAAAAAAAATGAATGTACTTCATTGGTTATATAACATGACTATATCTAAATATTTACACTCCTCAATTGATAGGGCTCTAACAACCTATATTGCTGAGCAGGATATTTAAATGCATCATTTCCTTTAAAATATTCTTGCTGCATACATGCAATGTACTTTATATCTGTTAACGTGTTATTAAATAGGACACATGAAGAATAAAAATCACAGCAGGTTAAAGCAAGTGTAAAATCATCATTAAAGAAGGTGGACAATCTCTATGTATGTGACACAAAGTAAATAGGTAAAGTTTGGAATAGTTTGGTAAGTGTGACTTTATAGATATGTGGGCACTTTATCAAGTTTCTCCCAGCTATCAAGACAAAGCACTGAAAATAATGACACGGGTTGATTTACTAAAGCCGGAGAGTGCAAAATCTGGTGCAGCTGTTCATGGTAGCCAATCCGCTTCTAACTTCAGCTTCTTCAATTAAGCTTCGACAAAAAAAACCCTGAAGCTGATTGGTTTCTATGCAGAGCTGCGCCAGATTTTGCACTATCCAGTTTTAGTAAATCCACCCCCTGTGTCTGGTTTACAAGCTTAATCCAATGTCTTTTAGTTATTAGATATCGGAAAAAGAGATTAAGTCGCAGAAATATTTAGCAATCGAGATGCATTTCTCAGTTTGGCATCAGTTTCTAAAGATGTGAAATATTTTTACAAGCAAAATGAGCAAATGCTATGTTAAAGTTATATCAAAGAACTGGTATCATTTATTGGTTTTGTAGCAATAAATCCTATAACATTCTTGGGGTAGGATCAAATTAGTAGAGGAACCTTCCTGTGCACTCCTGCTGCAGTTATACTAAATTCTGTTAAGCTCAGCAAGAATGGGACCAAAGCTACCCATGTTCTAACCGAATTATGTGTAATAAGCAGCTGTACAATAGATGTAGCTAAAGATTGTGGAATAAACATAAGCATTTACGTCCTGGGAATGTGCATGCTTGTGCTTTTAGGAGACCTTCTGCAATGTTTCTATGCACCTTCAACTTCTAAGGTTTATTCAACTTTTCTGTAAGGCTCCATGCACACTGGGCTTCAGCAAAATGTCAGTTCCCTTAGCAGAAAAAAAATGCTCTTATAGATCGTTTTTTGTAAAAAGTTTAGGCGAGTTTAGCGTTTTTCTACCAGAAAGCTCCAATCAGAAACACAAACCAGAAGGGTTTTTTTCTCTTAACTCTAAACGCTGAGCTCAAAAATTGTCTGTAATTGTTCTAATGTGCATGGACACATAGGATAACATTGAGCTGCTTCTACAGGCAGAACACAAAACTTTAGGCTAGTGTGCATGGAACCTTAGCATGACGATGCTGTGCGTCACTTGCTATGCAGCAGTGCGGCATAGAAAGTCATGGAATGCTTCTTATCACTTCTAGTCCATGTTATATGGGTAATGCAGGAATCAGCACCTTACACCTGCTAAACAATCCCAGCATAAAATAGCAAATATGCACCCTGAAAGTAAATGTACCGTACATATTTGATCTTAACCATTTTGAATTAAACCATTTTGTGCTGGAATTATTTAGGAGCTGTAAGGTTCTGATTGCTAGGTGCAGTGCTTTTTGCATGGTTTTGTTTTTGGTAAACCCCTTACACTGCTACTTTGATTTTCATTTTTTTCATTTTTTATTATAATTTTATTTTTAGAATATTATTATATTTTTTATACCCATTAAATATCACTACAAACTGGACTGATTTTAAACAGAGGGTTTATTTACTAAACCTGGAGTTTGCAAAATCTGATGCAGCTCTGCATAGAAACCAATCAGCTTCCAGATTTTTTTGTCAAAGCTTAACTAAACAAGCTAAAGTTAGAAGCTGATTGGCTGCCATGCACAACTGCACCAGATTTTGCACTTTTCAGTTGTAGTAAATCAACCCCAGAGAGTCAGACTTTGAAGATGGCAAACATAAAAATGCATAAATCAATTTTTATTTTGTCTTCATAAAACAATCATTTCTAGGTTACACACAAATTGGGGTAATTTTACTAAAACTCCATGGTGTAGCTGTGCATGTTAGCCAATCAGCTTCTAACTTTGGGTTATTAAATTAAGCTTTGACAAAAAACCTAGAAGTTTCTGTGTTGAGCTGCACCAGATTTTGCACACTCCAGTTTTATTAAAATCAACCCCTCAGGCTCCATTAACACTAGTTCGATTTCAGATGCTACTTGACTCACACATAATCGCATGGTAATGGAAATTACATTGTTTTCAATGGTGCCCATTCACATCAATGCAACTTGCATTGCTCGTATTGCACTGCCTAATTTTGGAAAAGGTTCCTGTACTACTTTGATGCGATTGCAGCACAATCTTGGCCCCATAGAGAACTCTATCCACTTAAGAGATTCTGTGATATATGATGTGTAATAATATATTATTGATTATTCACTGTTCCTAATACTGTGCCCCACTCCATCACACTATATATATATATATATATATATATATATATATATATATATATATATGTACATCTATATATGTATATCTATATGTATATGTGTTATTTTTTATACTGAAAAGTGGCAATGGGAACTTGACTTTACTTATTAGAGCTACTAAGGGCTAGACTTTACTAACTGGAAAGCTAAACCTTACCTATCCACCATCCTCCTGTCCAAAGAGAGGTACATTTGTATTATTGATTGGACAGGGGAATGACAGGTAGGCAGGATTTTCAGATTAATAACAGTAATAGCATTTAGCAGACAGGTGTACTAAGAAGGACTTTTAAGCAGCAGCCACTGATACAGTTTCGCCGACCCCAAGAATTAGTTTAGATTCTTTGATTTGTTTAAAACCTATTCTTTTCAGACTTTAAAATAGCATTTGATGTTGCCATAAGGATCAAAATATTTAAAAGAAAAAGAAAAAAAAAAACGAATGAGTAACGAGGAAGGTATTTTGTTGCTCTTTCGAAAACTGGCATTTGACAGCTGGGAGAGACTTACACAGACTTGTATCTATTTGAACCTGTGTGATGACAGCACAGGGAAAGGGAACTGGGATCACACTGAGTACATGGTTTTCTTGTGATCAGCCTTGTTCAGTCAATTCTGTATGTATAGTTGAGATTTCTGTTTAGTGGGCTTATAAAGACAAATGTTGGAACAGTGATTTGTATTTATGTCTGTATTTTTTGTGATATGTCTTATTTAAAAATACAGCTCTGGGAACTTCATTTCAAATCAATGTATAATTTTCTGTTGTAAATGAGAAGAGATTCTACCTGTCATTGGAGCCTTATGATATTTGTATGAAGTAAAATTCACATTTCTATATCAACATCCAGATTGTTTTGTATGTTATTATTCTGACAATCCCTAATAAAATCCTACAAAAGAATACACTTACTTGGCAGATCTCAATTAATTTTTACAAAATGTAATGATCTCTCTGGTTTATGATCACAATCTTATCGATTTGAAATCGTTTGAAAATGACACTTTCTCTGGAGGACCAAAAAAACCAAAAAATCCTATTTATTAAATTCATTGGGGTAAAATATCAAAAAGTTTGGGACTTTGTGTGAGGTGTGTGACCCTTAGTGACTAACATGAATATAATCACACCCAAAAAATAAAAGAAAATCAGATTGATGTAGATCACATTTTAATGAATCAGAGAATAAATGGTAATAACAATGTACATGGAGGATAAAATAAATGGGTATGGATTGCACATGAGTAGAAAAGTAAAAACATCAACACTGATAAGTGGATGATAATATACATGCATTCATATTGGGTAAAAACATGAATATACGTGATACATACAGATATAGAACAATACAATTGAGTACATGATAAATACAAGATGGTGGAAGGAATAGCTTCCTAAAAAGCTCAACGCGTTTCGTGAGTAAACACTTCATCAGGAGAAGGTGCAATTCATGTATCTAGAGAGAATCTGTGTCTGTGTCACGCAATCCCCTCCCCCCCACACACGTCAGTAAGCATGAGGCATACATTTAACCCCTTAATTACCAATAAAGTTAACTCCTTCCCTGCCATTGTCATTATTACAGTAACAGTGCATATTTATAGCACTGATTACTGTAGTAATGTCACTGGTCCCCCCAAAAGTGTCAAAAATGTCAGTCAGGGGTCCGATCTGTCCGCCGCAATGTCGCAGTCCTGCAAAAAAATCGCAGATCGCCGCCATTACTAGTAAAAAAAAATAAACAATAAAAATTACAAATCTTTCCCGTAGTTAGTAAACGCGATTACGTTTGTGCAAACCAATCAGAATGTAAAAAATATTGTTTTTTTTTTTCAAAATTGTCGCTCTTTTTTTCAAAAATTAAAAATCGTACAGGTGATCAAATACCACCAAAAGAAAGCTCTATTTGTGGGGAAAAAAAAAGGAAATAAATTTAATTTGGGTACAGCGTCGCACGACCGCGCAATTGTCCGTTAAAGTAACGCAGTGCCGAATCGCAAAATATGGCCTGGTCAGGAATGGGGTAAAATCTTCCGGTCTTAAAGCGGCTAAAAATACGCTCATTGAGAATTTTTTTGTCAAAGACATGTAGCTAAATACATTTTGGCCTAAATATATGACAAAAATTGAATATATTGGATATTTTTTAACTGTCAAAGTAGAAAATGTCAAAATTTTCGCTTTTTTTTTTATTAATATAGCAAAAAATTAAAAGCGCAGAGGTGATCAAATACCACCAAAAGGAAGCTCTGTTTGTGGGAAAAAAAAGGACATAAATCTTGTTTGGGCACAGGGTTGCATGACCGCGTAATTGTCAGTTAAAGTCACGCAGTGCCAAGTTGCAAAAAGTGGCCTGGACGTAAAGCAGGAAAATCCTCCGGTGGTAAAGTGGTTAAAATGTGATCTACATCAATCTGATTTTCTTTTATTTTTTTGGATGTGATTATATTCATGTTAGCCGCTAAGAGCCACACACCTCATACAAAGTCCCAAACTTTTTCCTATTTTATGTTATATACATAGGGATGGAGGCACATGTCTTTGTGAGCCTCATATAAAGTCCCAACTCTTCTTCCCCTCTTAAATTCATTGGGGGGGGGGGGGGGTTACTAAGGCAAATTGGCTGTTCACTCTGCAAGGGAAGTTGCATTTTGTAAGGTATGTATGTAATGTGGTGAAAGTTCATTTTGCAAAGAACCAAACCCATTTTTGCTTGTAAATGATTGGATGATGGAATATAACAGAGCGTTACCTTATTCACTAAGTGAAATTTCCCTTGCAAACTGAGCAGTCTGTTTGCTTTAGAAAATTACTCAATTGAACGACTATGTGCACTACCTTCTCAAATCTAGTACCAATACATTAAAAATATAACACTGACATATAGGACAGAGGGAAGGGTATGTTACTATGAGAAGACCTCATATAGAATCATAGTTTTTACTTTTAACCTGGTCCATTTATTGTGGAACCCCCAACTTAAATTGAGAGCAGGATATTGCTAATTAGAAGTTTTTCCAATCACTGAATGCAACCATTACTGAAATTACTGATAGCACCATCTTAGAGGTCTGATCCAAGGACCAACCTTGAGCCAAAGAAATCTATGAAGGACTAAGGTTGAGATTGAGAAGCTCACACCCAACGCAGTTTCGCACATATATTTCAGGCCCTGATTTTGTTGTCAAGATGAAGAGTGTTTTGTCAGGGCCGGGAATAGGGATGCCTTCATTCTGTTACAAGACTGGGCAGTTTGGCATCTTTTGTAGCAAACAGAAAAAAGCCGCTCAGGTGAGGCAAGACACTCTGGTGCCGGTCGGATCCGTCATCCAGGAATCAAGTGTTTGAAGAGAAAAATTGACTGCACTCTGGAGTAAGTGAACTGGAGATGTTTATTCCCATAAACTCAAATAAACAAGTGCATCACACAGACATGGGACAGGTTGACGCGTTTCACGACTCTATCGGTCGCTTACTCATAATGAGTAAGCGACCGATAGAGTCGTGAAACGCGTCAACCTGTCCCATGTCTGTGTGATGCACTTGTGTATTTCAGTTTATGGGAATAAACATCTCCAGTTCACTTACTCCAGAGTGCAATCAATTTTTCTCTTCAAGTTTGGCATCTTTGCCATGGATGCTGGTTAACCTTGTCCCAGCACTGGTTGTGGCTGTCAATATATTTAGAGAAAATGATTTTAGGGTGGGTATAAAAAAAAAAAAAATCTATAATTTCCTAATTTGCTTGTGGTGTAAAGGCATCTAATTTAAAATGACGTAGTAATAGCAGCCCATCAAATCCAAGTTCCAGGGAGAAGAGATCCAAAATATTAGGATAAGCAAATCCAAAAACCAAAAAGAGTAAACAAAAAAAGTATGGTATACAATAAAATGGGGAGAATTCGAGAAGATCCATTTCCTCCCAAGGATTACAGAAGACTGTATCTTCGGTATTGCAAACATTTCAGAATAGAAATGGCAAAAAAAAAACTGTAGAGGCAAAAGTAAGAGACTAAGCTGAAATCATTCTGAACTAGAAAAAAACTCTGACATAGGAGTACTATCTGAGCGGAAGAGACAAGCATAAGGTGCTTGTAAATAACAGTTTTTAAAAGACCCAATACGTTTTCATGTACACTGGCCTACATTTACTGCGGCAGCAGGAAAACGCTAACATTCCTATCCTGAACCTAATTCTTCGGCATTCATGAGAGGGAGGATGAAGCTCACCTAAACTCAGCAGCTCCTAAACTCTGGTAAAAGCCTATGTGTACATGGACACATAGGCTTTTATGGAGTTGGGTTTAGCCAAAAAAATGCTTAAAGCTCCAAAACTCAAATTTAGAAGCTGCCAGTGTAGGCTAGTGTACATGAAGCCTAGACATAACAGCAAAATCACACCAACTACATAGAGGTGCTATTATTCAAGGGTAAACCGCAATGAGCTCTTCAGCTAGAGAGGACTCAGAATGTCTTCAATGAATGGGGAAATTGATGAGAAGGACTAAGAGAGTCCTGTCCCATAAAAAGACCTCCTGCATGGGAGCAAGCATGGCAAACCAATGTCAAGAAATTGACCAAAAAGACACATGCCTTCATATGGCAAGGGCAGAAGACATTCTTTTTGAATTTATCTTTAACTTTCCAAGCACACCACTATACTACAATCGTCACCATCCTCATTATCATGTAAGACACTAATTTAGATGGTTCTGCTTTGCTGCCCTAAAAATAAAAAACTGACTTTGACTGACAAAGTACACATACTGTAGGTCTGGAAAGTCCGAAAATGCAGAGCCTATTGCACAGGAAACAGCATACCAAAATATCTGTCAGAGGGAAACACTAGAAATAATTGAGTACTATCCGTGATACTTTTTTTATTTGCACTAACATACAATTTTTCAAGACAAGCTTTTGGGATATGTCCCCTTCATCAAGGTCCCAGCAGTACTGCTGGGACCTTGAAGAAGAAGACATACCTCAAAAGCTTGTCCCTAAAAAATTGTATGTTAGTGCAAATAAAAAAGTGGACAGTACGCAATTGTTTCTGTCTCAAGTGCACTAATACGGCTACAATCACCTCACGGAAACACTGGAAACTACACCTTAAGGCTACGTTCACATTTTGGCGTTGCTATTTACAGGCGTTTTTTTCAGGTGTTTTTATGGGCGTTTTTTCAGGCGTTTTTACAGGCATTTTTGTGCAGGTGTTTATAGGTTGACTAGTAACCAATCGAAAAAAATAAAAACGTCTGTAATCTGCCCAAAAAGAAGCTCATGTACTTTTTTGAGCGTTGGGCGTTTTGCTTAAAACGAAACGCTCAGATGTGAACAGGGGCCATTGAAATGAATAGGATTTGTCTTGTTGGGCATTTTTTGAGAGCTGATCCTAGAGCAGAAAAACTCCCCAAAAACGCCCCAAAACGCCTACATGTGAACTTAGCCTAAAGGCTGTACCGCTGCTCTAAACCTGGGGAGCCCTCTGCGGCTAACAGACACAGTACTCACAGGTATGGAAAGCACCATAATACAGAACCCAGTGCCCGAAGGTCACATTCCAGTGTATCTTCTGCCCAGAGAGTGAGTCTTTAGTAACTGGTACACACCACAGGCTGGGACGTGGTTCTCGACCTGTAATTGCTCTGCGGCTAACAAATAAATAAACTAGGGCGTCTATTTATAACATACATTTCATTGCAGATGTCTCAGCAGTAGTGCAAAAGTCACAAATAATACTTATAATGTTAGAAAAAAAAACGTAAAAAGTAGTACTACGTCGCTTGCCCACGAGCCTCCAGGGGGCGAGCGCGCGCCGCCGGAGGCGCGCTTCCGCCCCCACTCGTTCAATAACATCCCCGTGCGAGTGACCAGTGGCTCCGATGTCCGCCAGCCACTCGCGATCTCCCTAGCCGCCTATCATTCTCCCTGAAGTAACTGCAGAGATCATACGATCCTGCTATGTAGGATCGTATGTCTCTGTGGTTACATCACAAGCCACGCCCCTTTACAGTTAGAAGCACTCCCCTAGGGACACACTTAACCCCTTGATCACCAATAAAGTTAGCCCCTTCCCTGCCAGTGTCATTTTTACAGTAACAGTGCATATGTATAGCACTGATTACTGTAGTAATGTCACTGGTACCCCCAAAAGTGTCAAAAATGTCAGTCAAGGGTCCGATCTGTCCGCAGCAAAGTCGCAGTCCCGCAAAAAATCGCAGTTAGCCGCCATTACTAGTTAAAAAAAATAAAAATAAAAATAACAAAAATCTTTCCCGTAGTTAGTAAACACAATAACTTTTGTGCAAACCAATCAAAATACACTTATCGCAATTTTTTTCACCAAAAATATGTAGCAGAAAACAAATTGGCCTAAAATGTTAAAAAAATTAGATTTTTAAATTTTTTTTGGGGAATTTCATATAAAAAAATGTGAAAAATATTGTTATTTTTTCAAAATTGTCGCTCTTTTTTTGTTTATAGCGCAAAAAGTAAAAAATGCACAGGTGACCAAATACCACCAAAAGAAATCTCTGTTTGGAATGATGTCAATTTAATTTGGGTACAGTGTCGCACGACCGCGCAATTGTCCGTTAAAGTCACGCAGTGCCGAATCGCAAAATAGGCCCTGTTCTTTGAGCAGCCAAATCCTCCGGGGCTTAAGTGGTTAATGAAGATCTCATGTTTACCAAATATGTTAACCCCTTTAATACTGCCCTTTAGACGATATACAGCTACAGTGTGGCTCTTCACTTCTGCGAGAATGTCCCTGGATGCCCTTCTAAGGACGAACTTCCCGGGCGCCCCCTGGGGCATGCATTGGGTAGTGTCTCTGATTGTTGTGTCCCTTGAACACAGCAGATCACAGATTGGGGAAAAGGGCAAATCACAACAGCCTTTTACCATGTGATCCGCTGTGTCCAATCACAGCTGGTTACATGTAACAGGCTTGCTGGGGCACGACTATCCAGGCACAGTAAGGACAGCATTTACACTGATAATCAGTGCCCTGATTATCAGTACAGCCCCATCAGTGCAGATCAGTGCAGCTTACTAGTGCTCATCAGTGCCACCAATCAGTGCAGCCTCGTCGTGCCTCCTCATCAGTGCCCATCAGTGTAGCTTATCAGTGCTGCCTTATCAGTCCCCATCAGTGTCGCCTCATCAATGCAGCCTCATCAGTGCAGTCTTATCAGTCCTCATCAGTGCAGACTCATCAGTGCACATCAGTGCAGCCTCATCAGTGCAGTTGTATCAGTCCCCATCAGTGCAGACTCATCAGTGCAAGTCAGTGCAGCCTCATCAGTGCACATCAGTACGGTCTTATCGGTCCTCATCAGTGCAGACTCATCAGCGCACATCAGTATAGTCTTATCAGTCCACATCAGTGCAGACTCATCAGTGCACATCAGTGAGACCTCATCAGTGCACATCAGTGCAGCCTTATCAGTGAACATCAGTGCAGCCTCATCAGGGCCCATCAGTGAAGCCACATTAGTGGACATCAGTAATGAAGAAAAATTACTTATTTGCAGAATTGTATTACAAACTAAGAAAAACGTAATTTTTTTTTAACAACTTGCCTTCCGCTCACGTTGAGCCTACTGCGGCAAAGTGGTTCGTTATCGTCCAGGGACATAGACCTACGTCGCTGGACTCCTCCCCTTATGGGTGACGCGTGCGCCGCCGGAGGCTCACTCCCACTGTATTCAGTCACAGCGGGAGTCGGGCCAGGGGAGGAGAGGCGGTGATTACCGCTGCTCTTCCCCGATCGTTGGGGATCAAGTGTGGAGATCCGCCCGCTTGTGTAAACATAGCGGGCGGATCTCCTAAGTGACAAACAGTGACAGATTACAGAATTCAGCATAGCTGAACCTGTGATCTGTGCCTGTGTCACACAGTCCCCTCCCCCCACACACGTTAGTAAGCACCAGGCATACATTAAGCCCTTGATCACCAAAAGTTAACCCCTTCACTGCCAGTGTCATTTTTACAGTAACAGTGCATATTTTTAGCACTGATTACTGTAGTAGTGTCACTGGTACCCCCAAAAGTGTCAAAAATGTCAGTCAAGGGTTCGATCTGTCTGCCGCAATGTCGCAGTCCCCCAAAAAAATCGCAGATCGCCGCCATTACTAGTTTAAAAAAAAACAATAAAAATTGCGCAAACCAATCAAAATACACTTGTTGCGATTTTGTTTTAACAAAAATATGTAGCAGAAAAAAAATTGGCCTAAAATGTTAAAACATTTTGATTTTTAAATTTTTTTGGGGTGGGAATTTCATATAAAAAAATTTGAAAAATATTGTTATTTTTTCAAAATTGTCGCTCTTTTTTTGTTTATAGCGCAAAAAGTAAAATTCACACAGGTAATCAAATACCACCAAAAGAAAGCTCTGTTTGTGGGGAAAAAAGGACATCAATTTAATTTGGGTACAGCATCGCACGACGGCGCAATTGTCTGTTAAAGTAACGCAGTGCCGAATCGCAAAATATGGCCTGGTCAGGAATGGGGTAAAATCTTCCGGTCTTAATGCGGTTCAAAATACACTCATTGAGAATTTTTTTGTCAAAGATGTAGCTAAATACATTTTGGCCTAAATATATGACAACAATTTAATATATTGGATATTTTTTAACTGTCAAAGTAGAAAAATATTGTTATTTTTTCAAAATTGTCGCTTTTTATTATTAATATCGCAAAAAATGAAAAGCGCAGAGGTGATCAAATAGCACCAAAAGAAAGCTCTGTTTGTGGGAAAAAAAAGACGTAAATTTCGTTTGGGTACGGCATTGCATGACCGCGCAATTGTCAGTTAAAGTCGCACAGTGCCGAATCGCAAAAAGTGGCCTGGACGTAAAGCAGGAAAATCCTCTGGTGGTAAAGTGGGTATGGTCTGTCTTTTTTTGTTTTTTTAGCAAAAAATAAAAACCCAGTGTGATTAAATACCACCCAAAAGAAAGCTCTATCTGTCTCCAAAAAATTATAAAAATGTAATTTGGGTACAGTGTTGCATGACCCTGTGATTGTCATTCAAAGTGTGACAGCACTGAAAGCTGACAATTGGCCTGGGCAGGAAGGGAGTCAAAGTGCCCGGTATGGAGGTGGTTAAGTCAGTTTCCATGGAGTTTACCTACTTGTCAACCAATTTGACTTTAGTGTAATGAAGTTAGTTTTGCAGAAAGATGAATTTGTATTAATTAAATCATTATCAAACTTTTTTTTTTTAATTATTACATGTGCCCCCTGGTGGTTTATGTCATAATGTGCTCTACAGTGCTGTGCTGTCACTAGTCTTGCTGGTCCCAGGCCCCCCCATTATCGCCCGTTCATCCTTCCAGGCTCTTTCAGTTCAGTCGCTTGCAATGATGTGAGTGAGGTCATAGAAACGTAGAAAAGTGACAGCAGAAAAGTCTGCCCATTATTATACAGTATTTATTTATATATTTTTTCGTTAATGTTGTTGTCTGACTATAGATCTATGTTTATCCCAAGCATTTTTAGAGCCATTTACTGTTCACTGTCCCACTACCTCTGCTGGTTTTGAAATGTGCAGTTTATGCAAGGAAACCCACAAGTTGTCAGAGATTGGTGGGCGGTTATGCAAAATGCATTCATAAAGTTGTTTCTGCTAAGGGAGGGGGGTGGTTGATAACAATCTCTGAGGCTAATGATGTAATTACTTGTTCCATAGTATACTAATATAATATATTAATATATTTGTTAAATAAATGAAAAGTCATATTTTTTCTTGTGTTTTTTCTTAACCACTTGCCGACTGCCTAACGCCGATCTACGTCGGCAGTCAGCCCCTCACAGGCAAAGTGACGTAGGGCTACGTCACTAGCTTGTGAGGGTCTAGGGAGCGAGCGCACGCCCCCGGAGGCGCGCTCCCGCTCCCGCGTGGTCACGGACCCCCCCCCCGCGCGTGTGACCAGCGGACCCGATGTCCGCCGGTCACTCGGCGATCGGCGGGGGAGAGGGAGAATGTCAGGCAGCTTGTGTAAACAAGCCACCTGTCATTCTCCTCTCTGTAAAGACACTGATCACACGGATCTAGTATGTAGATCCGTTGATCAGTGTCCTTACAGCTCAAGCCACAGCCAATCACAGTAGAAAGCACGCCCCTAGGGACACACACAGCCCCTCCCTCCCAAATAAAGTTAACCCCTTCACTACCAGTGTATTTTTACAGTAACAGTGCATATGTATAGCACTGATTACTGTAGAAATGTCACTGGTAACCCCAAAAGTGTCACAAATGTCAGTCAAGGGTCCGATCTGTCCGCCCCAATGTCGCAGTACCGCAAAAAAAATCGCAGATCGCCGCCATTACGCGTTAAAAAAAAACAACAAAAATGACAAAAATCTTTCCCTTTGTTAGTAAACGCGATAACTTTTGCGCAAACCAATCAAAATAAGCTTTTTGCGATTTTTTTTACCAAACATATGTAGCATAAAACAAATTGGCCGAAAATGTTAAAAAATTTTGATTTTTACATTTTTTTGGGGGGAATTTCATATAAAAAAATGTGAAAAATATTGCTATTTTTGCAAAATTGACGCTCTTTTTTTGTTTATAGCGCGTGATCAAATCGCACAGGTGATCAAATACCACCAAAAGAAAGCTCTGTTTGTGGGAAAAAAAGGACGCCAAATTTGTTTAGGTACAGCGTCGCACGACCGCGCAATTGTCCGTTAAAGTCACGCAGTGCCGAATCGCAAAATACCCCCTGGTCGGAATGGGGGTAAAATCTTCTGGGGCTTAAGTGGTTAAGTATATCACCTTTAACTAAAGGCGTTGTGTGAAAAAGGATCTTTTCTGTCTGTCTGTCTGTCTGTCTGCCTGCCTATCTATCTATCTATCTATCTATCTATCTATCTATCTATCTATCTATCTATCTATCTATCTATCTATCTATCTATCTATCTATCTATCTATCTATCTATCTATCTATCTATCTATCTATCTATCTATCTATCTATCTATCTATCTATCTATCTATCTATCTATCTATCTACACCACTTGTTTCACTACAGCCTGTGGTTTGGCAACATTTAATCTTGGTCAATCTCGCCATCTAGTGGTCATAGAACATAATGCAGCATAAATAATTTCTTGTCAACCAGGAATACAAGAGATGCTGGTGACTTGTTTGTAAAGGGAAGGGTATGGGTGAAAACAGTAAACATGACAAACAGAGAGGTTGAATCTGCCCAATATGGACAAACAGCAATACAAACATGATAGCTATTCCAGTTAATCTAATTCCATTTAGGAACTAAACCCTCCCATCGCTTTCTATCTAATAGAGTCTGGTGCCAAAGGGTAGGCCATCGTCCCATATTAGTATGGTGGATACTCTCTAACTATCATAGGAGGACTATAAAGGCTACTGGACAATACATAATACCAATTCATATGAAAATAATTACTTTATTGTACAAAAACGGTAAACACATGCGTGGCTAAAGTATAGCAGTTTGCACATATAGTAAATTCCAGTATTGCATATCCGTAATGGATTATACAATAGCACAAAGGCAACTGATGCATTTCGAAGCCACCTTCTTCTGCAGAGGTGCCCCACGCAGGTGTATATAATAAGCTATAGGTGCATTAAAGGATATCCATGTACAGCCGCTAAACACACATTTTAAAACCAGATTGATGGCATTCCAAAGATCTGAGAAAAAACGAGGGATGGGGAGCACCCCCCGTCCACAGACCTCCACCCACCTCACCACTGGGGCAGTGCCAGAGAACCACCAAGATGCTCAGATGTGAATGGTCTAAAATGATGGCTAAGATATAGCAGGTATTCACAGAGCAGAATATAAATTTCAACCAAAACAGGCATGGAAAGGAGGTTCATCTAACAGCCAAATTTGTATCTGTGTATGGTGGAAGGTGTATAGCACTGTATGGAAGCCATTCATTTGAATTGGTATTATATATCATCCACTAGCCCTTATAGCCCCCTTATGATAGTTAGAGGGTATCCACTGACTATTTTCAGCCAAGGAAGCTGCCATCTAATGGCGCGTACACAGAACCCAAAAATTTGACGAAAAATACAGCTTTTGAAGCGATCGTACAATAATCGGATCGTTAGTACACAGCTTTCGAGAGCCGATCATGACAGTTCATCCAACATTATCTAATGGGACAAGCACGAAAATGTTGTATGATACCAGATTGTGCGATTTTCGTTTAATCAGCACAGTTGTTGTCTGAAAATACAATACAAATACATTACAACACATGACATCACTTCAGATTTTTGATTCTGTCGCATGACAATTTTTGGAACTTAAATAACCTCTCCATTTTCTATATGTGACTAGCATGCAAAAAAACCGGACGATCTGTCATGTGATTTTTGGATCGCACGTACGGACCATTATGCTGGCCATACACTATACGAAAAATCGTTCAAACTCATTTTCGAAAAACGAACACTCGGCCGTGAGAGCAGACGATCGTGCTATCATGTAATGACCGATAAATCTTTCAATGGACAAAAATGAATCAGTTTTTTGTTTGTTTTTGTCACATATACCTAGAGCAAACAGTTTTGACAAGAAACACATTATCCTTTCAATTTATCGTTTCATCGGCAGAAATTTTCCAAACTTGTCCTCTGTTTTTTCGGCTCAAAAACGCCACAACCGTTTACCGATTCGTGCTCATTAACTGGCCGAAAAAAAAGGAACGAACTGTCCAAATGACCGAATTTTGGCCGATTTTTGGTATAGTGTATGGCCAGCATTAGTTTAACTGCCATGATGCTGCACCTGTGGTCAGTTATGACTTCAGACATTTGATGATTTGACTGTTTGGCTGAAAGCACAAGCAAATGTGACAGTTAGCATTCCCAGCATGCCAGGAATGTAACTGTTTTTCTAACTGTTAAATCAATGGGTTTAGTTCCACTTTGACAAAAGGATCTTTATATGTAGTCACTTAGGCTCCATGTACACGGGACGTTGTTAAAAGTCCCTTTGAATGCTGTAATTTTTAGGACGTTTGAAACGTCCGTTCGGTCGCGTTTGTACCCGTGTTTAGCGGCGTTTGCGTTTAGAAGCGTTCCTAGAGGTTAAAAAAATTATTCCCCTTTAAAATGGAAAAACGCGAACGCTAAACGCGGGTCATCGCGTTCAGACGCGTTCGGACGCGTTCGGACGCGTTTGTGCGTTTGAAACCCTGGGAAACACACGTTCGAACGCAAATAATTGCGTTCTAAAAACAGTCCCTGAACGCAACTGCCTGCAAATGACTGTAAACGACCTGGTGTACATGGACAGATAAGATAAAATGTAGATGTGTTCAGGGGCTTCTGAAAAAAACACCCAACTGCTCCTAAACGGTCATTTCCAGCGTCCCGTGTACATGGAGCCTTAACTGTCAGTTCAGATCTTATTGGACTCAGCTGAAAATAACTGTCACTTTACGGAAAAGAGGAATTCTTATCCTGGTGTGTTGGCTTTGTGAAGGGAACTTATTGAGCTTGTGTTGCTGGAAAAATGCAGTGTGCTTTCAGGTGTATTCTTCTTATATGTGACATCAGTTTGAGATGCTTCTGAGATCCTGAACAGGTGCATTTTGCCTATGTTTGGCTTCTAACCTGCTGTAAGAGGCTTCTGCATTCCCATTGACTTGTACTGGCTGAGAAGCATGTGAATAATAGCCCACCAAACAAGCCTTAGGCCCTGTTCACACCTGTGCGTTTTTCAGCTCGTAAAACGCTCATCTTTGAAGTCTTAAAATGCCCAACAAGCAAAATCCAATTCATTTCAATGGCCCCTGTTCACATATGAGCGTTTTGTCACCTGAGGCAAAACGCCTGAAGCTCAAAAAAGTACATGGGCTTCTTTTTTGATAGATTACAAGCGTTTTTGTTAGATGTCAATGCCTGCCTCCAAACAACTGCATAAAACGCCTGAAAAACGTCTGAAAAAAGCACCCCCCCCAAAAAAAAAAAAAAAAACGCCTGAAAAAAGGCCAAAGAAGCGCCTGGAAAAAGCCCAAAGAAATGCCTTAAAATGATATGCTCAAATTTGAATGGAGCCTTAGGGCTTGTTCACAGCATACATGCATGGAAACTGCACACCTTCCACTTGCAGAGACATCAGTTTTCATGCACGTTTCAGTGAATTTTTATGCGCGTTGACATCAGTTTTCATGCGCGTCAGTTATGTGCCCTGTTCACACCACAGTGTTGATGTCACATCAGTTTTTTTGCAGAAAACTTCATACATGTTTCAGATTCCCACACAGATAAAATCCGCACGCGATACCAGTGTTGTGATGTGAACAGGACACACAGAGAACAATTATCTTTGTGTGCCCTTGCAACAAGTCCAAAAAAAACTGACGTCTCTGCCCATGGTGTGAACAAGGTCTAAAAGTGGTTGTAAACCCTCACATATATCCAGAGATGTGATTGGCCTCAGGTAATACACAGAGATTAAACAAATCCTCCTTCATAAGTTGTACCCGTTTATCTGCTTCTATCTTTACCCTACATCCATTCAAAGTGCCGAATTTACACAGGATCTTTCTTCTTTGAAAAGCAGGGGGTGATGAGATGAAGTTACATCAGTGAGGAGAGCTCTGAGAGCTGATTGGAGGGAAGGGACATCCCCTCTTCATACAGCACACAGGAACAGAGCTGAGGCTGTCAATTAGCTGGGGGTCTCTCCCTATGTCACCATAGTTCTAGTAGTGTCAGGAAAACTTGTCAGAAGTGGCTCATGCTTATAGTAGAGGTATGAAGCAGCAGAGAGAAATGACACTTAGCACACCTCCCAACTTTTTGACATGGGAACAGGGGGACACCTATTAGCAAAAGTATGTAGGCATAGGACACACCCCCTGTCACACCCCTTAAAGGAGAATTTTACAAAAAAAAAACAACTAATAATTAAACTCTCAAGAGCTTTTTTTTTTACTACAAAAATTCCTTTATACTGGCTTTTGAAATTTACAAATGCAGCAATTTAGAAATGGGATGACAGGTTTAGCACTAGGAAATACATTCTGAATGATAAAAAGTGCATTTTATATACAATTATATAGATCAGACTAAACTGAGGGACACATGAGGAGGAAAGAGGGACAGAGGGACTTTATTCCAAATCAGGGACAGTTCCTCAAAATCCGGGACAGTTCCTCAAGATCAGTGACAGTTCCTCAAAATCAGAGACAGTTCCTCAAGATCGGGGACAGTTCCTCAAGATCAGTGACAGTTCCTCAAAATCCGGGACAGTTCCTCAAGATCAGTGACAGTTCCTCAAAATCAGAGACAGTTCCTCAAGATCGGGGACAGTTCCTCAAGATCAGTGACAGTTCCTCAAAATCCGGGACAGTTCCTCAAGATCAGTGACAGTTCCTCAAAATCAGGGACAGTGCCTCAAGATCAGGGACAGTTCCTCAAAATCAGGGACAGTTCCTCAAGATCAGGGACAGTTCCTCAAAATCAGGGACAGTTCCTCAAAATCAGGGACAGTGCCTCAAGATCAGGGACAGTTCCTCAAAATCAGGGACAGTTCCTCAAAATCAGGGACAGTGCCTCAAGATCAGGGACAGTTCCTCAAGATCAGGGACAGTTCCTCAAGATCAGGGACAGTTCCTCAAAATCCGGGACAGTTTCTCAAAATCAGGGACAGTTCCTCAAGATCAGGGACAGTTCCTCAAAATCAGGGACAGTTCCTCAAGATCAGGGACAGTTCCTCAAAATCAGGGACAGTTCCTCAAAATCAGGGACAGTTCCTCAAGATCAGGGACAGTTCCTCACAATCAGGGTCAGTTGTGAGCTATGACTTAGTACTCTGGATTGAGACAAGTACAAACTACAGAAGGATGTGTTTTAATTCATATTCCATGTCTGAGGTTTACAACCACTTTAAAGTGACAGTACATTCTGGTTTAAAGAAAATCTGTTCTTAAAGGGGAAGTAAAATATACGCTAACGATAACTGTAAGCAGGCAGGCTGATTATTGCAGAAGTCATGCAGTAGAAGAAACCTCCCTGCCTGTCGGCAGTCTTCTGTGGAATGTACACTGTGCCTCTGTGCTATGATGACTGCGTTCCTGTGCATGCATGGCAGTGACATCATTCCACATCAGCCAATCAGGATGGCCAAAGACTGACAGCTGAATGAAGCTGGTGGGGGACCTTGCAGGCTGTGTTTCTCCACTGAAGCAGAGGCAGTGGTAGTTTGCTCTGCTATAACTCAGTAAGTCCCTTCTATTGCTCCCCAAATTCCTTTGTTTACTGACTTCCTGTTTAGGGTGACTACATTCATTCTCCATGGTCTGACTCTATGTAAGAACGTAGCCACCTTCTCTTATTTGCTCCAGAGCTGAACTAGGGACTATAGAGTATGGATTATGGGATGTGTGGTGTGCATAGAGCACAACTAATGGGCTCTGCTCATTCCAAACAAATACAAGCGAGGAAGGAAAAGGAGAGGTCTAGGTGCTCACTGTGGATGTTATAAGGAGACAGAAATACACAATAAGAAATGTCCATTAGGCAGTGGATGTGTAAATACATGTTTGTAAGACAATGATATTGTTTAGTGTCACATTAAGATAATGAGCTCCTGCTTGGTACACACTGTGGTTGGTAGCACACGTGTTCCCTTAGATAATCCATAAGAAGACAATCCTGTACCAACCCCTGGTACAATCAGCAAGTCAGTGGTTCTAGGAGCTACTCGTCATGTGACCAGGGAGGTTGTGCCGACGTCACTCTTCTCCAGGCGTCTTCCCAAACAACGCGCCTGCGCTCTGCCTAGACACAGCCAGTGTTTAGCGTCCGGGTTGCCATGGTGACTCTGAGCTCCCAGGTTCTGTGTGCGTGCTGTCCTCTGGAGCGAGACAGGTGAGAGTGCGGGGAGGAAGGAAGGTATGTCCACAGCGGGCTCCTCATCTGTCAGGAGAAGGGAGGGCGATGTCTATGGTGGGCAGACTGCTGCTTCTGTCTTCTTTATCTCTGTGTACAATCACTATTTATCACCAATGGCCTGGGAAGGGGCTATCATAGATCAACTCATGGCTCCCTTCATGTACTTCCCCTTCTTTCTTATTGTACCTTTATAATGAAAAGGATTCTTTTTCACCCTTTTGGTAATGGAGTGCAATCTAATATATATATACATGGTGTGGGGAGGAATATATATATATATATATATATATATTTTTTGGTAGAGGACCCTAGAATGAGGAATAAAACATCACCCCGGAGGGGTTAGAAAAAAAAATATATATGTATAGATATGTATACATATCTCTATATATCTCTCCCTCTCTCTCTCTATATATATATATATATCTTTATATACTGTGTGTATGTATATATATATATATACATACACACAGGTGCACCTTGTAAAATTAGAATATCATCAAAAAGTACATTTATTTCAGTTATGCAATTCAAAAAGTGAAACTCTTATTTTATATAGATGAGTTACACACAGAGTGAAATATTTCAAGCATTTATTTATTTATTTTATTTTTTTAATTTTGAGGATTATATCTTACAGCTAGTGATAACACAAAATTCAGTATCTCAGAAAATTTGAATATTACATAAGACCAATATAAAAAAGGATATTTTAAATACAGAAATGTTGACTTACTGAAAAGTATGTCCATGTACAGTATAGTATGCACTCAATACTTGGTCTGGCTCCTTTTGCATGAATTACTGCATCAATGCTGCATGGCATGGAAGCGATCAGCCTGTAGCATGGCTGAGGCGCTATGGAAGCCCAGGTTGCTTTGATAGCGACTTTCAGCTCATCTGCATTGTCGGGTCTGGTGTCTCATCTTCCTCTTGACAGTACCCCACAGATTCTCTATGGGGTTTAGGTCAGGCGAGTTTGCTGGCCAATCAACACAGTGATACCATGATTATTTGACCAGGTATTGGTCGTTTGGCAGTGTGGGCAGGTGCCAAGTCATGCTGGAAAATGAAATCAGCATCTCCATTAAACTGGTCAGCAGAGGAAAGCATTACATGACCTAGAATTTCCTGGTAGAGGGCTTCGCTGACTTGGGACTTAGTAAAGCACAGTGGACCAACACCAGCAGATGACATGTCTCCCCAAATCAATACAGACTGTGGAAAATGTTGCATTTCATTTGGAAATCAAGATCCCAGAGTCTGGAATAAGAATGGAGAGGCACAGAATCCAAGTTGCATGAGGTCCTATGTGAAGTTTCCATAGTCGGTGATGATTTGGGGAGACGTGTCATCTGCTGGTGTTGGTCCACTGTGTTTGATCATGTTCAAAGTCAGCGCAGCCCTCTACCAGGAAATTCTAGAGCACTTCATGCTTCCCTTTGCTGACCAGCTTTAGGGTCCTTTCACACTGGCTTTCCGCCTGGCGGACTGAGTAGGCAGATGATAGCTCTGTCTCCGCTTACTTTGCAGTCCGTTTCTGTCCGTTTTCATCTGATCCTATCTGTTCCAATCCTCCAGACAGATGGAAAATAATGTTTCCATCCGTCTGGATTTCACGGACCACATCGGATTGGATAGCAGCAGGTGTCAGCGGACATATCACCTCTGACATCCGCTGCTCCATAGAGGTACATAGAGCATCCGATCAGGTCCGCCTGAAAAACTGACAGGTGGACCTGATTGAAAAGCCTGTGTGAAAGGGGCCTTATGGAGATGCTGATTTAATTTTCCAGCAGGACTTGGCACCTGTGCTTGGTATGTGCTTGATTGGCCAGCAAACTCACCTGACCTAAACCTCATGGAGAATCTGTGGGGTATTTTCAAGAGGAAGATGAGAGTCACCAGACCCAACAATGCAGATGAGCTGAAAGCCACTATCAAAGAAACCTGGGCTTCCATAACACCTGAGCAGTGCCACAGGCTGATCACCTCCATGCAACGTCGCATTGATGCAGTAATTCATGCAAAAGAAGCCCCAAGCATTGAGTGCATACTATACTGTACATGGACATATTTTTCTGTAAGCCAACTTTTTTGTATTAAAATCCTTTTTTTTATTGGTCTTATGTAATATTCAAATTTTCTGAGATACTGAATTTTGGGTTTTCACTAGCTGCAAGCAGTAATCATTAAAATTAAATAAAAAAAATGCTTGAAATACATCACTCTGTGTGTAGCGCATCTATATGTATGAGTCTCACATTTTGAATTAAAATACTGAATTAAATTAACTTTTTGATGATATTCCAATTATATGAGATGCATCTGTGTGTGTGTGTGTGTATATATATATATATATATATATATATATATATATATATATATATATATATATATATTAGAGATAAACCGATATATCGAGGGCTGATATGCACTTTCCCCAATATATCAGAATCGGCCACCAAGGTGACTGATATTGCCAATATTTCGGGAAAGTGCTTGTACTGGAGTGATGCCTGCAGCTAGACCATAGCCTATGGTCAGCTGTCTTGTAATGACAGCTGATGAGGCTGAGAAGCTGCTCGGCTATCATTACAAGTAGCGGGAGGGGACGTCCCCCCCCGCCACCCTCCGCGTGACCTGGGAAACAAGCCTGCACGGCCGCTGCAGACCCGATCAAAGCCACATTCGGCTCTGATCGGGTCTCCATGCAAAAACCCAGAAGCGATGTCATGAGTGACATCACTTCCGGGTACTGTCTGGCGCCAGATAAAAGAGAATGACAGCATTCAAAACAGCCAAACTTGGTGTTTTGAATGCTTTAAAGTGCAAAGGAGGAGTTTGGGGTCTTTTAGACCATATCGGCCGATAATATATATGTAGCAGAAATTCCAGGCATTGGGCCTGATGTGGGTCTGCCATTGTTACCGGTGACACCTTCAGCCCATTTAAGCTGAATACCCAAGTGTGAGATTTGAGTCAAGGACCAATCCGGCATCTTTGCTTTGTTTTGCTTATTTGATATTGGAGAAGGGGAAGAGTGGGATACTCCTCTGGCTCAACTTGGTACAAATGGGACACTTTGGAGAAAAATGCCTTTCAGCGCTGTCTTAACGCCGGCTGGATGCCGACCAACACTTGCTGGCGCTTGAAAAACACTGACTTGCTGTACTGTACTTGAACTTGACTTCTGATACTCTGGTTAGCTCAAACGTCCTGGACTGTACTGAGAACTGACTTCTGATGCTCTGGTTAGCTCAAAAGTCCCAAACATTGCTCCCTCCAGTCTTTCCTGACTGAGGTAGCTTCTGTATACTGCTACTGCAACTCTCAACACTATACACTGCACGCTGTACACTTTTAACACTTCAGGGCCCAACCGCTGGCGCCCCCTCTGTACTTCAGGGTCCTCTCACTAGGCACTGTCATGGTCTTACCTTCTTGCTGTCCTCCTTCGTTTGACATGTGCTGGCGGCCATCTTGGTTTCTGGGTTTCTTGTAGCCTCCCACCCTGCGGCTCCTCCTTCCCACTGGGAGGAGCTGGATACCTAGCTCATATATATAGGAGGTCTGTGGCTTCAGTTCCCTGCTTGGTCCTCCTGTGTTCACATGCTACTAAGACTGCTGCTACTTCTGGTTCCTGTTCCTGGCTTCGTCTGACTACCCTGCTGGTTCCTGATCCTGGCTTCGTCTGACTACCCTGCTGGTTCCTGATCCTGGCTTCGTCTGACTACCCTGCTGGTTCCTGTCCCCTGGCTTCGCAAAGATTCTGCATCGGTTTCGCCATCCGTTTGGACTTTTGCTTTATAGCTTGTTTTTCAATAAAGCTTTCTTATTTTCACTTATCTGTTGTTGTACGTCTGGTTCATGGTTCCGTGACATTAGGACCAAGCCATGAATTCTGACGGTACAGGGCCATCCTCGCTACCCACGCTGGTTGCCAGACTTGATCAGCAGGATCACCTGTTGGGTCGGTTCGCCGTGGTGTTGCAAACCCTGCTTGAACGCACTGTACCACAGGTCACGAATTCTGACGGTGCAGGGCCATCCTCACTACCCACGCTGGTTGCCAGACTTGATCAGCAGGATCACCTGTTGGGTCAGTTCGCCGTGGCGTTGCAAACCCTGCTTGAACGCACGGTTCATTTCGCTCCCGTTGCCGATGGGTCGGTTGTCGCTCCTGGGTCTGCTCCTACTGCCGCTCCGGTTGTTGCGCCAGAGTCTACCCCGACACCTGTTGTTGCGCCTGCGGTGTTTCGGGGTATGTCCGGTTCTGCCCCCCTTCCACAGCGCTTTGGGGGAGAGCCAACTCAGTGCCGAGGTTTCCTTAACCAGGTGGGCATTTATTTCGAGTTGCTGCCACATGCCTTTCCTACTGAGAGATCAAAGGTGGGCTTCTTAATCTCGCTGCTCTCGGACAAGGCCTTGGCCTGGGCCAGCCCTTTATGGGAGAACAACAATCCGGTGGTTGCCGAGTTTTCCGGTTTTGTTGCTTCTCTTCGGAAGGTATTCGATGTGCCGGCTCGTGCTGCCTCTGCTGCGAAGCTCCTTATGTCCATCAGACAGGGTTCACGATCCGTAGCTGAATACGCCATTGAGTTTCGTACCCTGGCAGCAGAGGTGGGCTGGAATAATGAGGCTCTGGTCGCTGCTTTCTCTCATGGTCTCTCGGATGCCTTGAAGGATGAGGTTGCAGCTAAGGACCTACCAGTGGAGCTGGAGTCTCTTATTTCTTTCCTGATTTTGATTGACACCAGACTCAGGGAGAGACCTTCCTTTAAGGAGAGTCTGCGGAGGCCTCCTAACAGATTGGCGCCTACCTTTGTTGTCCCACCCGTGCCTCCCTCTCCTCCCACGCCTCCTGGGGATGACTTGTCTGGGGGTGAACCCATGCAGCTGGGGTTTGCTCGCCTGTCCGAGGGGGAGAGGGTACTCCGGAGACGCGAGGGCCGATGCATGTACTGTGGTCTCGGTGGGCATTTTCGGTTGGCATGTCCGAACCGTCCAGGGAAACGCTCGCACCTGAGATCCTGTCGGGGGCAGATCTTGGGTGGAGTCTCCTCGTCCCCGGTTTCCCGTGTTGACAAACCACTGATCACTGTTGTCCTTTCCTGGGTCGGGGGCTCGGTGACGACCCAGGCGTTGGTGGACTCTGGTGCTGGTGGTTTGTTCATTGATAGTGTGTTCGCTGCCGCCAATTCCATTCCTCTGCAGGCTCGAGGTTCTCCTCTGGCTCTTGAGGCGATAGACGACAGACCCCTTCTGCCGCCACACGTGACTCATGAGACCCTTCCAGTGGGGTTAGCCATTGGTGCCGTCCACAGAGAGTCGGTCTGCTTCCAGGTTATTTCGTCTCCACACTACTCGGTGGTCTTGGGGTACCCCTGGCTCCAGAAGCATAATCCGATTTTCGATTGGAGATCGGCCGAGATCCTCTCGTGGTCACCGCAGTGTGGGGCTAGTTGCATCCATGGGCCTGTCAAGTTGCTGTGTACTTCCTCGGACTCTCTGTTGCCCCCTGAATACGAGGAGTACCGGGATGTATTCGATAAGGTGCGCGCGGTTGCCCTACCTCCGCACCGCCCATACGATTGTGCCATCGAGTTACAATCTGGTGCCGTTCCTCCTCGTGGCAAAGTCTATCCACTGTCGGTAGCGGAGAATGAGGCCATGGAGGAGTACGTGAGGGAGGCGCTTTCACGTGGACACATTCGCAAATCCTCGTCCCCGGCAGGGGCTGGATTTTTCTTTGTGAAAAAGAAGGGCGGTGAGTTGAGGCCGTGCATCGATTACAGGGGTCTCAATCGCATCACGATCAAGAACGCTTACCCGATACCCTTGATTTCCGAGCTGTTCGATCGCCTTAAAGGGGCCACGGTCTTTACCAAACTCGACCTGAGGGCGGCATATAACCTCATAAGGATCAAGGCGGGCGATGAGTGGAAGACCGCGTTTAACACCAGGACCGGTCATTATGAATCCTTGGTTATGCCCTTTGGGCTGTGCAATGCGCCCGCAGTCTTTCAGGAATTCATCAACGATGTTTTCCGTGACCTGTTGCAGCAGTGTGTGGTGGTTTACCTGGATGACATCTTGGTATATTCTGAGTCCATGGAGACCCACATTCTGGATGTCAAACGAGTGTTGCAACGGTTACGAGAGAACAAGCTGTTCGGTAAGCTTGAGAAATGCGAATTTCACCGATCCCAGGTAACCTTCTTAGGTTACATCATTTCCGCTGAGGGGTTCTCCATGGATCCTGAGAAGGTTTCGGCTGTCTTACAGTGGCCCCAGCCCAGTGGTCTTCGCTCCCTGCAGCGCTTTTTGGGCTTCGCCAATTATTATCGGAAGTTCATCAGGGACTTTTCCATGCTAGCCAAGCCTCTCACGGATCTGACCAGGAAGGGCAGTAATTCCCAGGTCTGGCCGCCCGAGGCCATCCGAGCTTTTGAGGCTCTAAAGTCCGCCTTTGTGTCGGCTCCGATTCTGTCGCATCCCAACCCTGGGTTGCCCTTTGTCCTCGAGGTGGACGCGTCTGAGACGGGAGTAGGCGCCCTTCTGTCTCAGCGTAGAACACCAGAGGGTCCTCTGCTTCCTTGTGGGTTTTACTCCCGGAAACTGTCTTCCGCGGAGTGCAACTACCAGATTGGTGACAGGGAGTTATTGGCCATCGTGCAGGCTCTTAAAGAATGGAGGCACTTGCTCGAGGGTTCGGTGGTTCCGGTCCTCATCCTGACGGACCACAAGAATCTGACCTACCTCTCTGAGGCCAAGAGATTGACACCACGTCAGGCCAGATGGGCTCTGTTCTTGTCACGTTTTAATTACGTGGTCTCCTACCTACCCGGTTCCAAGAACATCAGGGCTGATGCCTTATCACGGCAGTACTCCGACCTGTCCAGGGAGGAGTCGATTCCGACTTCAGTCATACCTCCGAATCAGATCCTGGCTGCCATTCGCACCAGCCTGACCTCTCCCCTGGGTGAGCAGATTTTGGCGGCTCAATCTGGTGCTCCCTCTGGGAGACCCAACGGCAGATGTTTTGTGCCTGAGGAGTTGCGCACTCGGTTGTTGCGAACCTACCATAACTCCAAGACCGCGGGGCATCCTGGAAAGAATCAGCTGTCCTGGGCTGTTTCACGTCTGTTCTGGTGGCCTTCCCTACGTTCCGACATCGCCGCATATGTAGCGGCATGCTCCGTTTGTGCCCAGAGTAAGTCCCCTCGGCACCTTCCGTTGGGCCTTCTGCAACCCTTAGCCACCGGGGAGCGCCCATGGTCACACCTGGGGATGGATTTCATTGTGGACCTCCCTGCATCCCGAGGCCATACGGTCATTCTCATGATTGTGGATCGGTTTTCCAAAATGTGTCACTGTGTTCCTCTCAAGAAGTTACCCTCTGCACAGGAGTTGGTCACGATTTTTGCCAGGGAGGTCTTCCGGTTGCACGGTTTGCCCAAGGAGATTGTGTCGGATCGGGGGAGTCAGTTTGTGTCCAGGTTCTGGCGCGCCTTTTGCTCCCAGTTGGGGATTCATCTCTCCTTCTCCTCGGCCTACCACCCTCAGTCCAATGGGGCCGCAGAACGTTCCAATCAGGCCTTGGAGCAATTCCTTCGTTGCTATGTCTCCGATCACCAAGACAATTGGGTTGACCTCCTGCCTTGGGCTGAGTTTGCCAGGAACACGGCGGTGAACTCTTCCTCTGGGACGTCTCCCTTCATGGCCAACTATGGGTTCCAACCTGCCGTGTTACCGGAGGTATTCTCTCCCCAGGATATTCCGGCTGTGGAGGATCACCTTTCCGTCCTACGTGCTTCTTGGGTACAGATCCAGAAGTCCCTTGAGGTCTCTGCGCAGCGCCAGAGACTCCAGGCTGATCGCAGACGAGCGCCTGCTCCTTCCTACCAGGCCGGAGACCGTGTATGGTTGTCCACCCGCAACCTCAACCTTCGAGTGCCCACTCCCAAGCTGGCGCCTCGCTTCGTTGGTCCCTTCCGAGTGCTTCGCAGGGTAAACCCGGTAGCCTATGCCCTTGCGCTTCCCCCTGGCATGCGGATCTCCAACGTGTTTCATGTCTCCCTGTTGAAGCCTCTGGTGTGTAATCGTTTCACTTCCTCGGTTCCTCGGCCTCGTCCGGTCCGAGTGGGCAATCGTGAGGAGTATGAGGTGAGCAATATCCTGGACTCACGCCTGGTCCGCGGTCGGGTGCAGTTTTTGGTTCATTGGCGTGGTTATGGTCCAGAGGAGCGTTCCTGGGTTCCCTCCGCAGATGTCCATGCTCCTGCCTTGCTCCGAGCCTTCCACGCACGCTTCCCTCAGAAACCGTTCTTTACTCCGCGGAGGAGGGGCCCTTGAGGGGGAGGTACTGTCATGGTCTTACCTTCTTGCTGTCCTCCTTCGTTTGACATGTGCTGGCGGCCATCTTGGTTTCTGGGTTTCTTGTAGCCTCCCACCCTGCGGCTCCTCCTTCCCACTGGGAGGAGCTGGATACCTAGCTCATATATATAGGAGGTCTGTGGCTTCAGTTCCCTGCTTGGTCCTCCTGTGTTCACATGCTACTAAGACTGCTGCTACTTCTGGTTCCTGTTCCTGGCTTCGTCTGACTACCCTGCTGGTTCCTGATCCTGGCTTCGTCTGACTACCCTGCTGGTTCCTGATCCTGGCTTCGTCTGACTACCCTGCTGGTTCCTGTCCCCTGGCTTCGCAAAGATTCTGCATCGGTTTCGCCATCCATTTGGACTTTTGCTTTATAGCTTGTTTTTCAATAAAGCTTTCTTATTTTCACTTATCTGTTGTTGTACGTCTGGTTCATGGTTCCGTGACAGGCACCCCCTCTACGCTTCAGGGTCCACACACTGGCACCCCTTTACTCTTCAGGGTCAACACTGGCACCCCTTTACACTTGCTCCTACACTGGCTAGCTAGCTCCTGGATCCCTCAGACCTTCACCGGAGTGGTCCCCTCTCACTAGGCAGACCCCCAGGGGCAGTTTGCAGTACTCATGAACTGGGAATGCTTTCCTGAAACTTGACCCCTCTCTGCTCCACTGGTCCTCTGCACACTGGATCCTCTCTGCAGCTCAGCTCAGCCCTCTCTCCCCTCAGGCAAGCCGCCTGGGACATCCGATTCCTCTGACAGGAGGGGAGACAGACGTACAATCCCTCCCGGGACTCTGCTTCCCCCCAAAAGATGCTGCGTCATGTGCCCCCCTCAGACTTATACCCACTCCCAGAATGCTGTGTGGCAGAATCTGCCTTTCTGGGGTAGATACAGGCCTGAGTGAGCCCCTGGCTGGGTTTCCTCCACCGCCCAATGAGAACCCTCTTCTTGAGTGCAGTGGGGAGACTCCCCAGTCTCAACAGCCACACCTGGGAGCCATGACAGCCCAGCTGAAAATCATGGCCATGCGCAATGTTCCCGTCAGTTCTTCTGCATGTATGGTGTGAATGAAGCTTAAGGGGGTAAAGCCAGCCACACAGGGTTCCGTTTTTTTTTTTTTTTTTTCGTTCAGCCAGTAGGCCGATTCCCCTATACACACATCCAAGGTGGAAGGGGAAATCCCCCCCCCCCCTGCTGTGCTATTGCATTCTGACAGCGGAGGGACTGTCCCTGCTGCATCAGCCACATTTCAATCCATGTATGGCCAGCTAAAGTTTACCGTTACGCTTTTCCAAAAACCTCCCCGTGCACTACAATGTCCCTAGTATATCAAAATGCCATGCTCCAGTCTCCTAACATAGGTCCATCTCTTCAGGTTCTAACATCATTGTCCTCCCCAATATTTCCCACAGATGGCAGGAAGCCAGACCTAAAATTCTGTGATTAGACTGTGTAAACTTCCCCTTGGTTGGGACTTTATAGGCACTTCAATTATAAATAGAACTACATTGTATACAAAATATTAATTTTACTGTGTACAAAATTAAAAACCTTTTACAAAATATACATGGAATGCATAGCTACGAGAACACCAATGTATAGGATATAGGGATTGATGTCCTTCAACCGACGCATTTCAGAGCTATCGTAGCTCCTTCCTCAGGGGTGTGATAGGTATCATAGCTATGATGTGATATGTATCATAGCTATGACGCATCGGTTAAAGAGCGTCAAGCCCTATATCCTATACATTGGTGTTCTCGTAGCTTTGCATTCCATGTATATTTTGTAAAATTTTTTTAATTTTGTACACAATAAAATGAATATTTTATATACAATGTAGTTTTATTTATAATTTAAGTGCCTATAGTCCCAACCAAGGGGAAGTTTACACTTTCTATGTACTAACGGATGTGGCACATTCAAGGAGGTTAATCACCGAAAATTTTTAAATAAGTCTGTGAATGTACAGTCCTGGGCTCCCTTCCCACCCAATCATGCGCAGTTCGCTTTTTCTCACAGCTCAGCACTTTTGTGAGAGTATATGAGTGCAGAGGGATTGTGGAGGACCATGGTGTCAGCAGCTGAAGAGGTGGCCATGTGTTATGGAATGGAGCACAGCATTTTAATATATTGGTAACACAGTGGCGCAACAAATAATAAAATATTGGTTATTAGAAAAAGATGGCAATTTTTTAATGATAACCTGTGTTTTAGCAAACTAAATGTGATTTAGCTAGAGCACAGGTGTCAAACACAAGGCCTGCGGGCCGAATACGGACCCCCAGGCCATTTCATGTGCCCTCCCACCTTTCCTGCAGCTGCAGCACCCCCCTTGTCTCTGCCCCCACCTTGTCTCTTTAGTCGACAGCAGAGAGGACAGAACTCTTTTGCCAGATCCTGCACTCCTCTGTGCAGCTGTAGAAAGGCTCCTCTTTGCCCCCCAGGACATGGAGTGCTCTGGACATCTAATCCTACAGATATAACCGGCCCTTTGAGGGCAACCATAATGCTGATGTTGCCCGTGATGAAATGGAGTTTTACACCCCTGAGCTAGAGTGTTCCTGTACTGCACGATTCCAGACATTTCTATTACATCACACAACCAGAAAAATCATTGTTTTCTAGTTTAGTTTTGCTTCTTTCTCTGCCACATCCCTGGGGGTGGTAATGACCATGCTTCATTCAGAGAGCAGGTAAAGAGTTGACAAAGTTGTCACATGCCTGTCTATGAAGCCATGGAAAGGTAAGTCAATTACAACACATGTATGAATGATTGTACAGTGCTGTGAATTATTTATATGAATTCAATTAGCCAGCAGGAACAGGTTCTATTCTGACATGTTTTGCGCTAGGCACATCGTTTTCTTGTTTGGGAAAGTGCTGTGTCTAGTGCAAAACTTGTCAGAATAAAACCTGTTCCTGCTGGCTAATTTAAAGTGGTTCTAAAGGCAGAAGGTTTTTACCATATATATACATTCTATGCATTAAGGGAAAAAAAACCTGGAAGCAGCTCCCCCCCAGCCACCCCTAAATACTCACCTGAGCACGATCTCAATACAGCGATGTGCGTGAGAGCAGAGGCTCTCTCCCTCCTCATTGGCTCAGACACAGCAGTGGGAGCCATTGGCTCCTGCTGATGTCAATCACAGCCAGCGAGGAGGGAATGGAGGGTGGGGCCAATCCTTGCTCTGTGTGTCTTATGGACACTGAGAGTACAGCTCAGGAGAGAGCTTGCAGGAGTGTCCCCATAGCAAACCACTTGCTATGGGGTCACTAAGCGGAAGAGGGGGGCCAGGGGCACTGACGGGGGACCCGAGAGAAGGAGGGTCGGGCTGCTCTGTGCAAAGGTATGATATTTTTTAGGGATGCACCGAAATTTCACTGCTGAAACATATTGGCGGTGTTATCAACATTTTGCCAATAAGAGAAAAAGGTTCCTAATGGCACAATTTTGCTACCAATATGCAACAATTTTACCGTGAATTTGCAGCGATTTTTAACACAAATTCCTGGCGAATTTATAGCGATTTTGCCACCTTTTTACTGTGCTTATGGTTTGTTTTTCATAGGTCATGTGACTCAAAAACCGCATTAAAAAATGTAACGGTGCGTTTTAGATGCGTTCTTACTGCGTTTTCAATGCATTTCAACAGGGAGATGCCTTTTTGCTGTTTTTTCTAACTGTCTAAAAATGCAGCAAGTAAGATTTTTTAACACCACAAACGGAAGCGCAACGGACTAGTGTGACGACATACATAGAATTTAAAGGGATACATTTTTCTGGAGCTTTTCTTATGCTAAAGGTGCCAATAATGGCCAACAATAAATTCACATTTAAATTACTGATATTAATTCAAAAGTCGAATATAATACAATTTTATATAGAAAAATATATTTTTTTTTAAAAAACGTCGGTTTTGGTTTTCGGGCAAGTACATCCTGCATTTTCAGTTTCGGCACCAAAATTTCCATTTGGCGCAGCTCAATATTTTTTTAGCTCTATGTAAAGGGTTAGTGAAGCCCCCTATCGATTTAGACTTTCTGTCTTTAACCACTTGCCTACAGTGGACTTTCACCCCCTTCCTGCCCAGACCGATTTTCAGCTTTCAGCGCTCTCACACTTTGACTGAGAATTACTCAGTCATGTAACACTGTACCCATACAAAAATTGTGTCCTTTTTTTCACACAAATAGAGCTTTCTTTTGATGGTATTTGATCAAAACTGGGTTTTTTATTTTTTGTGCTATAAATAAAAAAAGACTGAAAATATTGTGAAAAAACGCATTTTTCTTTGTTTCTGTCATAAAATTTTGCAAATTAGTAATTTTTCTTCACAAATTTTGGCCAAAATATATACTGCTATTTATCTTTGGTAAAAATAACCCAAGTAAGTGTATATTATTTGGTCTTTGTGAAAGTTATAGAGTCCACAAGCTATGGTGCGAATCATTGAAAATTGATCACACTTGATCACACCTGATATACTGAAGGCCTATCTCATTTCTTGAGACACTAAAAAGTCAGGAAAGTACAAATACCCCCCAAATGACCCCTTTTTGGAAAGTAGACATTCCAAGGTATTTAATAAGGGGCATTGTGAGTTTTTTGAAGTTGTAATTTTTCCCCACAATGCTTTGCAAAATGAAGATTTTTTTTTTTTTTTTTTTACAAATTGCCGTATTAACAGGTTATTTCTCTCACACAGCACATGTATACTTGCAACTACACCCCAAAACACATTCTACTACTCCTCCTGAGTATGGCGATACCACATGTGTGAGACTTTTTCACAGCCTGGCCACATACAGAGGCCTAACATCCAAGTAGCCCCGTCCGGCATTCTAGGAGCACAAATTACACATATAATTTCCTGACAACCTATCGCACTTTTGAAGGCCCTGGAGCACCAGGACAATGGAAACCCCCATAAAATGACCCCATTTTAGAAAGCAAACAGCCCAACGTATAATTTTTGAGGCATAATGAGTCTTTTGAATATGTCATTTTTTTCCACAAGTTTTTGGAAAATGTGGAAAGAAAATGAAAACACATTTTTTTTTACACAAAGCTGTCCATTTATGCAATATTATATATTGCATATGTACATAGCAAAAATTGCACCCCAAAATACATTCTGCAATTCCTCCTGAGTATGGCGATACCACATGTGTAACACTTTTTCACAGCCTGGCCACATACATAAGCCTAACATCCAAGTAGCGCTTTACACAAAGTTGTCCATTTATCCACTTTAAGACTGGGCCTATTTTTGACACTTGGTGTTTACAAGCTAAAATCATTTTTTTTTGCTAGAAAACTACTTGGAACCCCCAAACATTATATATTTTTTTTTAGCAGAGACCCTAGAGAATAAAATGGAGATTGTTGCAATATTTTTTATCACACCATATTTGCGCAGCAGTCTTCCAAATGCGTTTTTTTTTTAAAAAAATTCACTTTTTTTAACTAAAACATAAGAAAACAGTAAATTTAGCACAATTTTTTTCCATAATGTGAAAGATAATTTTACGCCGAGTAATTAGATACCCAACATGTCATGCTTCAAAATTGCGCATGCTCACAGAATGGCGCCAAACATTGGTACTTAAGAATCCCCATAGGCAACATTTTAAAAATTTCTGCAGGTTACTAGCTTAGAGTTACAGAGGAGGTCTAGGGCTCAAATTATTACTCTCGCTCTACCGATCGCGGCGATACCTCACATGTATGGTTTGAACACCGTTTACATATGTGGGCGGGACTTGCGTATGCGTTTGCTTCTGTGCGCGAGCTAACGGAGACAGGGCGCTTTAATTTTTTTTTTCCTATTTATTTTATTTATTATTTTTTTATTTTTACACAGTTTAAAAAAAAAAAATGTTTTGATCATTTTTATTCCTATTACAAGGAATGTAAACATCCCTTGTAATAGAAATAGGCATGACAGGTCCTCTTTATTGTGAGATCTGGGGTCAAAAAGACCTCACACCTCACAACTACACTAAAAAAGAAAAAAAAAAAAAATTGTTGAAAGAGGAAAAAAAAAAAAGCGGCCCTTTAAACCGGTTGCTAGGCAACGTCTTTTGATGTAGCTCCGGTCCTCCAAGACCATAGAGTTGAGTGAGGGCCATCTTGCCCTCACTCGACTTCCTGTCTCTGAGGATCCGGGACCGGATAGTTTTCCCCGCTGCCGGCGGGTCCGGTAAGCTGGGAAAACGTCTGGGACGCGGCAGGAGGGGGGGGGCACCTCTTCCTCTGCACCATAAGGGTAATTCCGCGGCGAATCCGCCACTGGGACCACCCTTATCTGAAAGCCGACCGCCCGCCGTTTCAAAAAATACCGGGGTTATGGGGGCTATCTGCTGCCATAACTCCAGTATTTAGCTTTTAATGGCCAACGCATAAAGTCGTTAGGCGGTCAGTAAGTGATTGCATGTATATGGCAAACAGGTGACGATGACTGATGGGGTGACAGGTGACGATGACTGATGGGGTGACAGGTGACAATGACTGATGGGGTGACAGGTGACGATGACTGATGGGGTGACAGGTGACGATGACTGATGGGGTGACAGGTGACGATGACTGATGGGGTGACAGGTGATGATGATTGATGAGGTGACAGGTGACGATGATTGATGAGGTGACAAGTGACGATGATTGATGGGGTGACAGATGACAATCACTGACGGGGTGACATGTGACGATGATTGATGGGGTGACAAGTGACGATCACTGATGGGGTGTCAAGTGACGATGATTGATAGGGTGACAGATGACGGTGACTGATGGGGTGACAGGTGACGATGACTGATGGCGTGACAGGTGACGGTGATTGATGGGGTGACAGGTGACGGGCGATGGTCACTGATGGGTGACAGGTGACGGTGCACGGCGGTACTGATGGCAGTCTCTGGTGACCGGTGAACTTTAGGCTACATTCACATGTGAGCGTAGCGATCATGGGCAGAATCACTCCGATTCTGCCCGTGATCCAGAAATCATTGCAAATGGCGGGACGCCTGTGCGTTGCCTGTGATTTGCAATAGCACCCCAAACGCTGTGCGATGTTGCAGCGATTTCCGTCTGCCGAATCGAGGTAACATCACGCAAACAACGCATGACGCCCCAAAGAAACTCTTGTACCTTTTTTGGGCGTCATGCGATGTTTGCACGATTCGGCAGACGGAAATGGCGGCAACATCGCACAGCGTTTGGGGTGCTATTGCAAATCACGGGCAGCGCACAGGCGTCCCGCCATTTGCAATGATTTCCGGATCGCGGGCAGAATCGCGGTTATTCTGCCTGCGTTTGCTACTCTCACATGTGAACGTTATGGGTGTCAATTTCTGGGCACTGATGAGGTGACTGTTGGGTGACAGGGGACATTGGGGGGGGGCTGAGGACTGTGTGTGGGGACCTTTATTGGTGTGCTTTTTACAGGGGTACAGAGCAGTAACTCAATGTTTCTAGCTCTTCTCCCCTCACACTGGAAACTGTATGAGGGGAGAAGAGCTAGTAACAGTGAGTTACTGCTCTTTGTTTACATTTTGTGATCGGCTGTGAATGGATTCACAGCCGATCACATAGTAAACAGTCACTGTCAGTGACTGTTTACTACCGCCGGTGACAGCTGTGTTCCTATGGAACACAGTGCCACCGACATGACCGCGCTGCGCGCTCCCGATCGCGCATGCGCGGTCATCTCCCGGGCACCTCCATTGTGATCGGCTGTGTCATTGGAACACAGCCGATCACGTGGGAAACAGCCATGCCTATTGGCTGTTTCCCCCCTGCCGGTGACCGGCTGTGTCCCGGGGACACGCCGACACCGGCAGTGCACGGCGGCGCGCCCGCGATCGCGCGCCTGCCCTGCTTGAATGGGCGGACGTCATATGACGGCCGCCCAGGATAATAGCCGCACCGTCCCGCCGTCATATGATGGCGGGCGGGCGGTAAGTGGTTAATCCAACAATACATATTACATATTATCGTTATATTTGGACCACCACCCTCACTAACATATGGTGCAGAATACTACTATGTTTTTAATGTTAACAGTTTTAAGCTTTTTATTGTGCATCAAATATTTAGTATTTTAATATAATTGGTGTGGTTGTGCCCATAAAGTCCATGAACTGCACATCAAGTATTTTTTCATAGACTTCATTACATAGAAGTTTTAGACGTGACACTGGTGTACTAGTGGGGTTATGGAGGATCCATTGTGCCTTCCAATGGCCCCTCGTTCTATTAGTCTTAAACCCCTTGGAGCCTAAGCCTTTTTCTGGCATATGTCACTTACAAGTTAAAATCAGTATTTTTTGCCAGAAAATTACTTAGAACCCCAAACATTATATATATATATTTTTAGCAGAGACCCCAGAGAATAAAATGGCAATCGTTGCAATATTTTATCTCGCAGCGGTCTTTCAAATGCAATTTTTTGGGCAGAAATACACTTTCATGAATAAAACAAAACAAAACAGTAAAGTAAGGCCATTTTTTTTGTATAATGTGAAAGATGATGTTACACTGAGTAAATAGATACCTAACATGTCATGCTTTAAAATTTCACACACTCGTGGATTGGCGACAAACTACTTTACTTAAAAATCTCCATAGGTGACGCTTAAAATTTTTTTACCGGGTACCAGCTTAGAGTTATAGAGGAGGTTTGAAGCTAGAATTATTGCTCACTCTATCAATCGCAGCTATACCTCAGATGTGTGGTTTGAAGACCGTTTACATATGCGGGCCCGACTTGCGTATGCGTTCGCAACGCTCCTCTGCACTTAAAAGCATTAAAAATGCCAAGTTTGGCTGTTTTGAATGCTGTCATTTTTATTTTATTTTTTTAAATCTGGTGCCTTTAAGGCTCCAGTACCCGGAAGTGATGTCAGAACATCGATTCCGGGTTTTTACATCGATAACCCGATCAGAGCCGAACCCAGCTTTGCTCGGGTCTTTGGCTAGCCGGTGGACGTGTTGGCTGGTCGCTCAGGTCTCCCGATGGTACGGGAGACCAGCGTGAGCCTCAGAAGGTTGCGGGAGGGGGGAGGGTTGTCCTCTCCCCCTCCTTGTAATGACAATCAGACAGCTACTCAGCCGCATTGGTTGTCATTACAAGAAAGCCAACCGCCGGCTCTAAACAACGGTACCGGGGTGATGCCTCTAGCTGCGGGTATCACCCAAGTACAACCCCCTGAAGCTGAGGCAGCATATTTGCGTTCCATCGGTGTGAAGGGGTTAAAGCGGTTGTAATCCGCTGCACTTTTTTTTTCTTACCTGCAAGGCAAAGGCATAGTGCTTTGCATACTAGCACATTATGTGAAACTTACAAAAAGAAGCATTCCAGCAATGCGAACTCATTGCTGGAGACTGCATTTATCTTCAGGTGGTCTTCCTTCCGGGTTCATCGACTCCAGTCACGGCACAGGGCTCAGAAGAAACGGCACTGGTGGCCGTTCCTTCAGAGTGCATGCACCAGTGATGTCACTGGCTGCACGTACAGTAAATATCTCCTAAACGGTGCATGCTTAGGAGATATTTACAGTACCTATAGGTAAGCCTTATTATGGGTAAAACTTAAAGATGGACATTTACTTCCTCTTTAATAAGTATCATATGTATGTTATTTCTAAAAAATAAAAATCAAGCCTTTAGAATCACTTTATTAAAGGAAGAATGTTATTTGACATCTCAGTGTGCAGCATTTCTGCTGCTGATAAAATTGATTGCTTCAGTGGACATGAGCATAGCCAACACCAGAGATGTGGTTAAGTGAATGTGATGCCTGATCTAGCCATTAGCAGCATGTGAAATATTTGGCATGTCAAATAGTAAACATATATATATATATGTTCTATATCAATTGTGTATTTAGCTATTTGCCTTGAGCTCCAGTTAAAAAAAAAAACATTCTGTGGCCTTGTTAGTGTCACTGGTTTAACCGCTTGCCAACTGCCCACAGCAGATGTACTGCGGCAGGGCGGTTCGGCTGCGCAAAATTTAGACACAGCGGGAGGCGGGCCACGGGAGGAGTAGCGGCAATTGCTGCCGGCCTCCTACGATCGTCAGAGAAACTGACAGAAGGCCCGCCTGCTTATGTAAACAAGGCAGGCGAGTCTTCTGTCACACAGGCAGGGAAATATCATTAGTGTCAGCTAAGCTGAAACCCTGATCTCTCTGTGCCTGTCACAGAATCCCCCCCCACAGTGAGTATGCACCAACAGGCATACACTAATCCCTTTGATCACCCCCAGTGTTAACCCCTTCCCTGCCAGTGTAATTTATACAGTAACAGTGCATATTATTTAGCACTAATTACTGTATTAATGTCAGTGGTCCACAAAAAGTGTCAAAAATGTCAGTTAGGGGTCTGAACTGTCCATCGCTATGTCGCAGTCCCGCTACAAATCGCTGATCGCCTCCATTACTAATAAGAACAAAAAAAGATAAAAAGTCCAAAAATCTATCCTGTAGTTTGTAAACGATATAACTTTTGCGCAAACCAATTAAAATACGCTTTTTGGGATTTTTTTTACCAAAAATATATAGCAGAATACAAATTGGCCTAAACTGATAAAAAAATTAGATTATTTACATTTTTATTGAGAATGTTTTATAGCAGAAAGTAAAAAATATGGCGTTTTTTCAAAATTGTTGCTCTTTTCTTGTTTATAGAGCAAAATCTAACAACTGCAGAGGTGATCGAATACCACCAAAAGAAAGCTCTATTTGTGGGGAAAAAAAGGACGTCAATTGTATTTGGGCACAGCGTCGCACAACTGGGCAATTTTTCGTTAAAATAACGCAGTGCCAAATCGCAAAAAATGGCCTGGTCATTAAGGGGGTAAAACCTTCCAGGGCTGAAGTGGTTAACTAATTATTATAAAAATCACTGTGTGGATGAATCATTTGCATAGCCATTATGAACAGTACCCATAATATTTCTAATTTGTTAAGTTCCTATGAGCTTTAGGTCCATCTAGTAGCCATAATGTGGTCATTTACTGATTGAGGCATTTAAGGAAAAATACCCCATTATGGCCATTCAATGGAGCTGGGAATTACAGAAAATAAAAATATTAGACACATTAGGGTGATTGGTGATGATTACACATTCACAGACCTCAAAAAAGTATTCAGGCATTATATGTGTCTTTGTGGTTTCCTGCCCTACACCCATTTGTATGTAAATAAATTTATCTCTGTTGTATTTTACGTTTGTATGGATTTTCAATTTTCTCTATATTTTTTTCAGATGGAACAGTCACCTGCAATGCCTGATAGTGTTACTGGTACAGTAGACACACCAAGAACTAGTAATCTGAAATTTCTCCGAGCCAAAAGACTTAATTACTTCTGTGGAAACAGTTCCCAAAGCTTGTTATCCAGGGCAGGAGAAACGCCCCGCTCCCACAAAAACCATCAACCTACGAGAAGCCAAACACCACGCAGGTGTCTTTCTGCACCTACTTTAAAACAAAAACGGACTTCTACAAAATTTGATGTCCAGAAAAGTGACAATGCCCAGACCCAGACCCCTCGTGAAGAAGCAATTCTGCAACCAGTAGAAGCAAGGACTGCGGTATCTACTGAGTATGAAATTCAAGGAACAGAATCAGCAAATAAAAGCACTGTAGAGCTTACAGTTCAACAACACCTGCCCCCAGCTCCAAAAGAAGTGGAGCCCAATAACTTGCAATTAGCTTTAAAAAAGTCTGTTTCTGAATCAATTATTTCACATGGGGCACAGCAAAGCCTAGATGAATTAAAGCTTGAGGAACGTCCAGATAATCAATATACTGCTCTACAAACAACATCAAAAGAAACTAATAATATACCACTGAGTCAGCATATTGTGCAACCAGCACAAGAAAATGAAAAAAGCAAAGTAACTGTCACTCAAGATTCTCAGCAAGAGTGCAAAGAAGTGTCAATTATGATCTCTCCCTCTTACTATCCTATACTTGAAAAAGCAAAGAGTCAGGATCCTTTATTTCAGAGTCACCTTAAGTCAGAACCAGAGATGGAAACTAATGGGCTCTCTACTCACCATAGTCTTTATAGTTACCCTAAATCAGAGGCAGAGGTAGAGACTAATGGACATTCTACTCACCATAGTCTTCATAGTCACCTTAAATCAGAACCAGACAGGGAAACTTATAGACACGCTACTCAGCACAATATTCAAAATCAGCTTAAGTCAGAACTAGAGGTGGAAAATAATGGACACTCTACTCACCATAGTCTTTATAGTTACCCTAAATCAGAGGCAGAGGTGGAGACTAATGGACATTCTACTCACCATAGTCTTCATAGTCACCTTAAATCAGAACCAGACAGGGAAACCAATAGACACGCTACTCACCATAGTATTCAAAGTCAGCTTAAGTCAGAACTAGAGGTGGGAAATAATGGACACTCTACTCACCATAGTCCACAAAGTCACCTTAAGTCAAAACCAGAGGTGGAAACGAATGCAAACTCTACTCACTTTACTGTTCACAATCACCTTAAGTTAGAACCAGAGGTGGAAACTAATGGAAATTCTACTTACCGGAGTCTTCTTAGAAGTAGTTTCGCTTCTGATTTAGACAAGGGTCTTTTGGATGATATGTCTGTTCCAGAATCTGAAAAGCTTCAACATGTAATGACGTGGGCAAAAAAATTCCTGAAGAAGTGCAATGTAGGAGATGAATTGCTTTTCTCTGATGTGGGAGATGGTCTACAGAGTACTTTGGATAAAAAAAACTCAGCTTTTCAATCATATAAAACTCCTAGAACAGTGGATAAGTCCATAGAAGTAAATGATATTTCTAGAGGCCGTACATTAAAAAAGGATCCAGAACTGGAGTCTGAGAACTGTAACATCAAAAAGCAAGCTCCTACTAATCATAGCATGAAAGAATCAAAGCAATCACGTATGTCAAAAAGTCCAAGAAACCTGTTAAAACCTAAATCTGATTTTAATAATGTTTCCAGAACAAAAGAAACGACACATGTCTTTTCTCCTAAATTGCAGACCTCTAATTACAGTGACAGAGCTGTGTCACCTTCATCTGAAAGTGACCACAGAGATTATAAATATATCAAACCTTTAAACAGCAAAAGCTATGATAATTTGCTAAATGAGTTTGTTGATTTTAAGGGAAAAGATTGTAGTGATGATGAAGATTTATTTGGGAGCCAGTGGAATTGCAGCATGGGAAACAGGGGAATTGTAGAATCAAATGATATGGCAAAACATACATTTGTTATCAAAGAAGATGATGCTAGCTCATCGGAGTCCAGCCTTGATACAGAAAGACTACATGCTCTTTTGGAAAATCTTGCACAGCATCAGAAGGTAACAGAGCAGAAAACACATGTATTAGAAAAAGATGGATCGAGCACAAATAGAACATTCTTAGTAAGAAAGGATTTGGGTACTGGAGATGACCCAGTGATATCGGTGTCAAATCATGCCCTTGGTAGGATACATTCTTCATCAAACAGGAACTACAAGGAAAGGAATCTGTTTGAGGATTCGACACCAAGAACATACAGAGTGTGCACTGTGTGCAATTTTTCGAATACCACCAAAACAAGTTGGTGTGAAGAGTGTGGTTCAGTTTTGGGGAATGACAGGGGACCGAAACCAGACACTACAAATGATTTACCAAGGCCAACAACTGCACATGGAAAACTCTTGGATGACGTTTTAAGTTTTAGTGATGGGACATTTGAAGGTCTTGATAAAATCCCCACAGTGAACCAAATGGATAGAGAAGGGAAAACCAAAGTTTGTTGGGAAGACAACTCGGATGTTTCTGACAGTGATGGCAGTGTACTTGAGAAATATTTCCATTATGTGAAACAGCTGGATATGATTAAAGTTCAGAAGATGGAGAAACAAAGTAAATCTTTTCAAGGTGACCACTCTTGTGGAATATCTAGTGAAGATGAGTCTTATGAAGAGTTATCCAAGCATCAAATAAATAGTGGAATAAATAACTATTACACAACCAAGACAGATGCCACAAACAATGGTGATGAAGGTGGAATAGAGTTTTTTCAAGCAAACAGCCATTCAGTAAAACCTTATACATCTCACTTTGATCAACCACGGAGGTCTAATAGACAATTTAGAGGATCCAATGTGAATAATTATGAGACTGTTTCCAAACTAAAGAATTCAATAGGTAAACCATAAGTTGAAGATACTAGATTTGATTTTCTGAAGGAATAGAGGCTTTTCACTCTGAAAAGTGTAATTCATTTTGCAAAGGAAATGTTAGTATATACGGCAAGGCTGTGTTAGTTTTAAATACCCAATCATGTGTAGGGGAAATTTTAAAAAGCCAGATTTTTTTTTTCTACAGCTTGACTGGGAATTCAAAATGAATACAGCTTCACCTTATTCACTAATGTTCAGAACATACATTTTGCTAGGTGAAAAACACCCCTCTACCTCTTTATTCATTTAGCCACAATATTTTTTTTGTAATGGGTATTTTTAATACAACTGAAAAAATGTAAGACCAGGCTTGTAAATTTAAATTTCACATGTTTATTTTATTGTACTTACAATAATCTTCTAATATCATACTTTGGTTTCATTCTATATATGAAAGCAGTATAAAAACATATAACAACATTATTTTAAATGGCTAAATTTTAAGGGACTGAGTGTTTTGATTGTACAGTACATTTTATGTTTAATAAATTAAATCAAACGTTTGGTTGTTGAATAATTGTGTTCTTCGGTTAATGCCATTTGGTGTTCCAGTTTTAGTTTTAGGTGAACTGGTGATTAAATGGCATCTTTAGCTAAAATAGTCGAACATATTGAACTATAGGTAGACAGTGAGCACAATGAATATATATTTTAATTTCTAATTATTATTATTACACATTTTAGATAGAAAGCAGCAAAACACCCCAGAAAAGTCATCAAAAGGTCCTAAGAGGTATTGGGAGAAGTCCAGTATTGCATGGTCCTCATACACACATGGAGAGCTGAGACCAAGGTTTGCCTCATTTTTTTGTTCTAGTGCTAGCAAAATCCTTAGTCCTGACAACCAATCAGATTTCAGTACTTGAAGACATATCACTGAAAGATTCAGTCTGAATGGTTGCAATGGAATAGGATACATCATACATTTTTTCTTAACCCAACTAAAAAAGCCCGAAATGTGTTGCATATACTGTTTATATATACTGTACATACAGGGCCGGCCCTACCATGGGTCCCGCTGGACCCAGGCAGCACTTTGAGAGGGACAGCAAATTGATGCCCAAGAGTTTTTTTTTTCAGCAGTTTTGTGTGTCATCAGTTTGCGGCATGTTACGGGCAGCATTTCATCTCATACTGCCGCCCATAGTGCAAACTGATGAGTAGGAGGAGGTAGAGCGTCTCCTCCGGGGAACGTCCCTCGTTGTATTATGATGTGGGCAATGACGTCAGACATCAGCGCAATCCATCTCACGCAGGGCAGGCTGGATCTTCTAGGGTGGCGGACACAGGAGTGAAAGGGGGACAGACAGTGGGTGTTTGGTGGACCGGTCCGGTGGTGAGGTATGGTAGAAGATAACAGTATATATAAAATTTTCTAAACTTTATATTTAATAAAGTTGTCACTGTTTTTTTGTAGCCCCTTAGCCCCCCACAATGCAGACCCTAAATAATTCTGCATATAGACAAGCTGCTGTTGCATGTAAATCTGACTTCCTGATACATTTTATTTTAGTTTAAGTTACCATGATATAAATAATGGATGTGGGAGCCTGTTGGTGGGCATGAATTTTTTTTGGGAGGGGGGGGGGTGAGGTAGCATTTAATTCTTGGACCCAGGCAGCACAATGTCTTGGGCCAACCCTGTGTACATATATATATATATATATATATATATATATATATATATATATATATATATATATATATATATATATATACAGTATATATATATTGTAAGGGGTTAGCTCGGTAGCGGGTGTGGGTGACCCCTTGGGTGGGTTCGCTACACAGAGAGACAGCCGAGGAGTGGTTGAAAACAACGGTATATGGTTTATTCTTCCAGTTTGCTGGAAACAAGTGCAAGCATCCAAACAGCATAAATCAAACAAAACATAAAATAAACCCTGGCCACTTGGGGCGTCTACCTTCACAACACAGAAACCTACCTATGGAGTCTGTACCAACCTACTGCTGGGCAGACACTGCTGGTCATACAGCAGAAAACCAATAGATTATTTGTTTTCTTTTCACACAGAAAAAGTCAACACCACCTCACCTTCTCTCAGTCTCACTGCTCTCCTTAACGCACAAAGCCTCAGGATGCAGCAATCAGTAGTCATCCTCTGGATAAGTTATAGAGGCCTTAATTGCCTCATTCTGAATAGCTGAAGCTTTCCAACGTCCTTAAACCTTTCTGGCTACCTCTGCAGCCGACACCTGATAGTAATTGGTGAATTGTCTAAACAAGAAAGAAATGCTCTCGTCAAATCTCTCGTCTGTGACAACACCCACAGATTTACCTGACTTCCTGTCACGTACCCCCCCCCCCTCTTGTTTCAACCCTAGAGTTGGGACACAGGTTGCCAGGCACGCATGCACTCGGGACAAACCATCTGAATTCCCCATTTTAACACCGGGGCGATGCGTTACCACAAAACTAAATTCCTGGAGGGCAAGGAACCACCTATTTATTCTCCTATTGGTCTCCTTGTTCTGTGCCATCCACTTTAATGGGGCATGATCTGTCACCAGTTCAAACTGTCTACCCAGGAGGTAGTACCGGAGATAATCCAAAGCCCATTTCACTGCCAAACACTCGTTCTCAATGGTGGCATAATTCTCCTCATGGGCCTTCAACTTTCGGCTGAGGTACATAACAGGGTGTTCTTTCCCCTTGATAATCTGGGACAGTACAGCTCCTAAACCCACATTTGACGCATCTGTCTGAACCACAAAGTCCCGTGAAAAATCAGGTGAATTTAAAACTGGCTGACTACATAAGGCCTGTTTTAAAGCCTGAAAAGCTGTTTCTGCTTCGGGAGTCCATTTGATCATGACCGACTCCTTCCCTTTGGTCAAATTGGTCAGGGAAGCAGCCTGTGAGGCAAAATGGGGAATAAAACGGCGATAATAACCTGCGATCCCCAAAAATGTACAAACCTGTTTCTTGTTGGTGGGACGTGGCCAATCCTGAATAGCCTCAACTTTGTTTATTTGGGGCTTGCTTAGACCTCTTCCAATGGTATACCCCAAATACTTCGCCTCTTCTAGCCCAAGGGTACATTTTTTTGGATTGGCTGTAAATCCAGCTTTCCAGATGGAATCCAACACAGCCTGAACTTTTGGTAAGTGTGAGTTCCAATCCTCACTGTGGATGACCACGTCATCGAGGTATGCAACAGCATAGGCTCGATGAGGCCGAAGGGTCTTATCCATGGTACGTTGAAATGTGGCGGGAGCATTCTGTAACCCAAAAGGCATCCTCCGATATTGGAAAGATCCGTCTGGAGTTAAAAACGCTGTTTTTTCCCTGGCCGACCCCAAAGGAGGAATTTGCCAATAACCCTTGGTCAGGTCTAACGTCGTCATGTACCGGGCAGTGCCTAGGCGATCAATCAGTTCATCTATGCGGGGCATAGGATAGGTGTCAAACTTAGTGATTTTATTCAGGCGGCGAAAGTCATTACAAAACCGCCAACTTCCATCTGGTTTGGGCACTAAGACAATGGGACTGGACCAATCACTATTTGACTCTTCTATCACCCCCAACTCAAGCATTTTTTTTACTTCCTGGCAAATTGCCTCTCGCCGGGCTTCTGGAATTCTATAAGGCTTTAACTTGACCTTATCCCCTGGTGTGGTGATAATGTCATGTTTAACTCCGGAGACCCAACCTGGCAGGTCTGAAAACTTCTCCCTATTACGGAGCACAAATTCTTTAACCTCCTGTTGCTGAGTTTTGGACAGAGTCTCCGCTATCCCGACTTCAGGGACAGCCAGGTTAAATGGAGCAGAAAATCGGGTAGTCTTAGCAACCAAGAACTCTCTATCCTTCCATGGTTTCAACAAGTTCACGTGATAGAGCTGCTCAGGTTTTCGTCTTCCCGGTTGGCTAATTTTATAATTCACCACCCCCATTCTCTCCAACACTTCATAAGGACCCTGCCATTTGGCTAGGAATTTACTTTCGACCGTGGGGACCAGCACCGACACCCTATCACCAGGTGCAAAAGAACGGACCTGGGCCCCACGATTGTAAATCCTATGTTGAGCCAACTGGGCTTGGGCTAAATGTACCTTCACAATCGGCATCACTTGGGCCATTCTATCTTGCATTTGTGCCACATTTTCAATCACACTTCGATGAGGGGAACTCTCACTCTCCCATGTTTCCCTGGCAATGTCCGGTAGGCCCCGGGGGTGCCTCCCATACAGTAGCTCAAATGGAGAGAACCCTGTGGATGATTGGGGAACCTCTCTTATGGCAAACATCAGATAAGGGAGCAGATAATCCCAATTCTTTCCGTCTTTATCCACCACCTTCCTCAACATTTGTTTTAAAGTTTTATTAAACCCCTCCACTAACCCATCTGTTTGAGTGTGATATACTGATGTAAGTAATTGGGTCACTTTCAGGAGTTTACACAGTTCTCTGGTCACCCTAGACATAAACGGGGTGCCCTGGTCAGTTAGGATTTCCTTAGGAAGACCCACACGGCTGAAAACCTGAAATAACTCTTTGGCAATGGTTTTAGCTGAGGTATTTCGGAGAGGAATCGCTTCTGGGTAACGGGTGGCATAGTCCATTATTACCAAGATGTGCTGTTGCCCTCTAGTGGACTTCAGTAAGGGGCCAACCAAGTCCATGGCGATCCTCTCAAAAGGGACCTCGACAATGGGCAGGGGTACCAACGGACTGCGGAAATGTGGCGTGGGTGCAGTAATCTGACACACTGGACAGGAAGAGCAGTACAAGTCCACTTCCTTAGTGATCCCAGGCCAATAAAACCTCTGAGTGATTCTCTCCCAGGTTTTTTCTGCTCCCAAATGTCCCCCAAGAATGTGCCCATGGGCCAGTTCCAAAACCATCTTGCGGTACGGTTTAGGCACTACCAGTTGCTCAAGGGTGTCCTCTATCCTTTGTGACACTCGATATAACAGGTCCCTTTCAATAATGAAGTAAGGGAGGGCAATCCTCTCGTCAGGGTTCACTAACTCCCCATCTATCTTCATTACATTCTCCCGGGCTCTTAGCAATGGGGGGTTCCTCAATTTCTCAGTGATAAAATTTTCTCGGTGCACCTCGAGGTCATCAAACTCTATCGGCCGCTGTTCCTCTTCTGAGGTAGCAGGCTCCTCCCTAGGGACTGGTGTTTCCCCTGCTAAGACTGAGATTGGAAACTCAAGAGAATCCTCACAGTTAGGGGATTCTGGAGTAGATGTTTCAGGCTCAGAAGAACCACCTACTGGGGAATCTGGGCAATCCCAGAGTTCCCAGAACTTTGGAAAATCCCTTCCCATAATGGCATCATGTGGCAGTTTACCGAGGGAGGTTTCAAAGGAAACTGTAGTCACCGGATATTCTCGAGTGTCCCCATGTACACAAACTACAGCCATTTTCCTAGGATGTAAGGTTTTTCCCACCACTAGATCACTTTTCACTAAGGTGACCAGGCTACCTGAATCCAACAATACCACAACATCTTTACCATCTAAGCACATTCTATATAAAGGTTTATCATTCCCCTTTACTGCAGTGCATGTGGTTGCAAAAAGGGACTGTCGTCTCTCTGTCAGAAAGTTACACTGCATGGGTTCATCACCCGCTGGGCAAACCGCTACTACATGTCTCTCTTCCCGGCAACGGTAACAAATCAACCTTCTGGTCCTCTCCTGTGGGATGGGTCTTCCAGGCCGCTCTCGCCAAACATTAGCAGTAGTCCCGATGATACCTCTAGTTGCTCTTTGGTCCCTCTTTCCACCCTCATCCCTTGATGCACTCTTTCCTATAGGTGGGGAGGGTCTGGTCTTGGGGTGAAAAGTCTGTGCGTCTCTGGGGAAAGAGGTCAAATTCTCTGTTGTTAGGTACCTTTCGACCAGGTCTACTAGTTTGTCTGCAGTTTCCGGACCACATGGCTCACCCATTTCTGCAGGGTGTTAGGAAGAAACCTAAGAAATTTGTCCATGACTACTCGTTCCAAAATTTTTGGTCCAGACAGAATTTCTGGCTGCAGCCATTTCCTAGCCAAATGGATGAGGTCATACATCTGCGACCGAGGTGGCTTCCTCAGCTGATAACTCCAATTGTGGACCCGCTGAGCACGGACATCCAAGGTTACCCCAAAACGTGCCAATATTTCCTCTTTTAATCGATCATAGCTTTTTGCATCTGCAAGCTCCAAATCAAAATATACCTTTTGGGCTTCTCCAGATAATAGGGGGGCCACTAGTCCAGCCCACTGTTCTTTTGGCCAACTCTCTTTCTCCACTGTTCTTTCAAACGTGGTCAGAAACATCTCAGTGTCATCATCTGCAGTCATCTTTGGCAATAAATGGCTTACCCGAAAAGTCGGTATGTTACTGGCCTGACTCCCAGTCTCGGTCTGCTGTCTCTGAAGCTGTTTCACAATGGCCTCCATTTGCTGCTGGTTTCTCTGTTCCAGGCCTGCAATGCTCTCTTGGTGGGCCTGTTGTTGAGCTGCAAGGCTCCGCTGAAAACCCGCATTTGTCTGCTGTTGATTTGCATTTGCCTGCTGTTGATTTGGATTTGCTATAACCAGTTGTTTCAGTATCTCTTCCATTTTGGGTTTACGTTAACTGCCCGCATCCTCCACCATGTGTAAGGGGTTAGCTCGGTAGCGGGTGTGGGTGACCCCTTGGGTGGGTTCGCTACACAGAGAGACAGCCGAGGAGTGGTTGAAAACAACGGTCTATGGTTTATTCTTCCAGTTTGCTGGAAACAAGTGCAAGCATCCAAACAGCATAAATCAAACAAAACATAAAATAAACCCTGGCCACTTGGGGCGTCTACCTTCACAACACAGAAACCTACCTATGAAGTCTGTCCCAACCTACTGCTGGGCAGACACTGCTGGTCATACAGCAGAAAACCAATAGTCTATTTGTTTTCTTTTCACACAGAAAAAGTCAACACCACCTCACCTTCAGAAGTCTCTCAGCTTACTACTCTCCTTAACGCACAAAGCCTCAGGATGCAGCAATCAGTAGTCATCCTCTGGATAAGTTATAGAGGCCTTAATTGCCTCATTCTGAATAGCTGAAGCTTTCCAACGTCCTTAAACCTTTCTGGCTACCTCTGCAGCCGACACCTGATAGTAATTGGTGAATTGTCTAAACAAGGCAGAAATGTATCTCTCGTCTGTGACAACATCCACAGATTTACCTGACTTCCTGTCACAATATATATATATATTTGTACTGTAATATATATATATATATATATATATATATATTTGTACTGTATATAAAACCTGGCTCTTAAACATGAACTTTAGCAATCTTGGTTATGGCCACGATTAGCTCATGGATGTATTCTGTAATATCACATAAATCCTTTGCTAAAAAAAATAACACTTGCCCCTTTAAGCGAGGACCGCTGCTTCCAACAAGCATTAGTTATCACCTGCCCTCGAAAACTTTCTCTGATCATTACATTGAGCTGTTCCATTGCCACATAACTATTACTAACAGGATGCCAGCATTGTGGTACTTTATTTGGTCCATCATTCTGTAAGTAAAAGTTCATTTAATTGGCAGTCTGACCCATGCTGCTGGCTAGACAAGCTCAAAATATTCATCACTGTATGCTGAGCTACTTTGCATGGCACTTTGTGATATGATGACATGGCACTGCAGCTTTCCGACAATAGCCTTATAGCACTATTTCAACGCAGTGTTGAAGTGTTGAAACTCTCTCTGTGTTACTGTGTTCCATGTTATGGCTGTCTGCCTGTGGTCTTTCTTGCTATACCTCTGAAATTATCCTTGCCATGATGGAAGCTCCCTGCTGACTTGTATTTCCTAAACATTCTATGTGTATCGGTGTCATTAACACATAGATATGTGTCAGCAAACCAATTTACTCATATTTAGGCTTTAGATTACTTTATGGTAATATTGGAATAATTTAAAAAAAGGTAAATAGGACAGTTGTTTTTTAAAACCCGTCAAGTTTTACTATCATGAACAGCAGGGAACAATAAATGCTTTTGGGGATGTGGGGAGGGTTCTGGAGAGGAGGAACCTACAGAAGCAAAGAGGATATTCAGGGCAGAGAAGAAACATGTTTCTAGAGTCTAGGGTCCAGAGAAACAACACAGGTGCTAGAATTGACATTTAAGGATTGGTGCAAATATTATAGGCACTGAAATTCAGGTTGAACATCAGTGCAGAATAAGTACAGATATACTCTACTTTGCCAGCGGGTTGAAAAAGGACATCACTGGGAAACAGCCTGGAAGTACCTGGCCTGTACTAGAGCCCCTATTGATGGAGATAGTTTTAGCTACAAGACAAAAACTTTGTGATTGACTTGTTAGCAAATCTGATGCTACCAAAAAAGATGCACAACTGTTGTCAGGTTTACACTAGCGGTCCGGACAGGGGTGCTCTACGTACAGATTTGAGGGTTTAGGGGTCCCCGCCTTAAGTGCCTGCAGAAGTCTGTTACATCTGGGAGCCGCTGAGAGTGAAGCTGTTCCTTTCTGTGTTTACAAGGGACAGTGGGGACCAGGCGCAGAGGGTGAGAGCCAGAGGTGGCAGAATGGAGGTCTGCCACGTTCCAGCTGAAAAACTGGGTGCGAGGACCATATGGCAAGGCCTGGTGTTTGACATACAGTATGTGGGTTAGCGTGGGTCAAATAAATACACACAAACAGTCAAACCAAGCTCTTACAATATTACAACACTAACAGACGAGCTCATGACACCAAAATAGCCCCAATCAATGGGCAATGAGACACCATGAGCCAGACCCATGCAAAAGTAAACAAGTGACTGGGAAAATCAAAGAGAAATACAGACTGACATGGAACAGAGACATGAGACATGAGCAGATAGAACAGCATAAAGACAGAAGACTCATACAGAAAGTTTTAGGGCATGTGTCAATGGGCATTCTAGTCAAGGCCTGCTTTTTTCCTTTGAACACATTCAGCTTCATTTGAATGTAAAATTCAGTTTTCAAAAGAAAAGACTGCACTTAATCTGTTTGCCTGCAGTTCAAATGCACCTTAATAGGACATACTGTGTCCAACAAAACGCAGCGCAATGCAAAGCAGGTCAGACACAACATCTGAACTGCATTGTTTACTGTTCTCTATTGTCTATGTAAGCTTAAAGTTTAGATCATTTTGTTTTTTATTAAAAAGTGTCTCTTCTGCTGGTGGCTGCCCCCCCCCCCGATACCCCCGCAGCTAGGATCTTTCTGTGCTGTGGGGGTTAATATGAAACGCTGGACCTGTCATGGGCACTTGTCAAGATAAGAAGAAATGGCTGCACATTGCTGAAGTTCTAAATGCCTTTATTGTGATTTCCAAAGTGGCACGACAAAACACCAACCAGTCCAGGTAGACGCGTTTCACACAGTACAACTGTGCTTAATAATTAATCAAAGTTGTATTGTGTGAAACGCATCTACCTGGACTGGTTGGTGTTTTGTCATGCCACTTTGGAAATCACAATAAAGGCATTTGGAACACCAGCGATGTGCGGCCATTTCTTCTTATCTGGACATTGTTCATGGACGTGAGACGGGGCTGGCACTCATGTGGAGGTTCCATCAGATTCACTCATCTCACCTGGAGCAGCAGATCTTTCTTACCTTCATGGGCACTTGTCAAAAATGCCAACTTTGCCTGCCCTTTCCATCCCTTGCTTCTCTTATATAGAAAGTGTACAATCACTTCCATCATTGAAAAGTGCTCTGACTGGCGAATGAATGAAGATCTGCCTCCTCCATTTCTTGAGCACGTTTCAATGTAGCAGGGGGCAGAAAAGGCGGGCATAGTTGGTACTTTTGATAAGTGCCCGTGACAGGTCCAGCGGTTTGTATCAACTACCACAGCACCAAAAGATCACAACTGCAGGGATATCGGAGGTGATGAGGACAGAAGATTTCACTGAACAGAGCAGCCACCAGCACAAGGGACACTTCTCATTCAATGTAAGTACTGTCCTTGGTTCTGATCTAAGAAAAAAAAAAATCTAGGCTAGGGAGTCAATGGAATTTACTTGTGTTAGAGGTGTCCCAAACGCTAGAAAAAAAAAAAGTGTAGACCTGATCCCTTAGGCTGACCAGATTAGTGGCAGCAACTTTCTTTCCCTGGATAAGAAAAATTCATTTGTTTTAGTAAGTACTTCAACTTTTTTTTGTTGCTACATTGGTAGAAAGCAGCCATTCAGAATTAATAAAAGTAGTCATGTTCATGAGACTCATAATGTTCATAGCAAGTGAGGTGAAATTGATTATATAAATAGGATCGGGAAAGCTGTGGGGACACGGTTATATGTTGTTCATTTTATCATCATGAAAAGAAAGATATAAGATATACTAAACAGTTGCGTGTCAGTTAATAAAAATATTCACTTCACTTATCCTTCATGTAAAAACCACTAGATGGCTCCACAAGCTGTAGACTAAAACTTTCTAAAACAAATGTATTGATTTTCAGTGAAACAAAAGTAAGCACGTCTCTGTTTTATTTTATTTATCCAATAGGAAGCAGAAATCTACATTTATGGATGCTGCTATGGATTGACATATGTCAATTGTACACATACAGAAAGATGTTAACAATTTGTTGTGCTGACTTGAGAAATTTAGTGAATCAGATACTATTTACAAACTGAGCTACGCATGGTGCTATGAAGTGTATTAAAGTGATACACAGCCATGTTTGTTTCCTAAGTTTACTGAACCATGTAGTCCCTGGATTTTTCTCTGATAATAAAACAAAAATGCATTTTTATAAGACTCACTTCACAAAATTGTATACAACTCTTCAGTGCATCTGTTATGATAAAATCAACGTTAAAGTAAATTCACAAAATGGTAAAGTGTCTACTTGAGAAGCATCAGAAATGGAGCCAAGGAAGTGGTGATAAAAATAACGCTTTATGATATAAAAAAACAAAGTACGAGATAATCATGCCATGAAAAGTAGGAAAATAATGGTTACACAAGTAGGCGATATTTATGTTTGTCAAGTGAAAACTGTAAGCCTAAAATTATCATCGAATAAAATAAGAGTTAATATAACTATTTTATTTTAGTGAACTGACCCTTTAATCCAATGTATGACTTCATTGAATGCTCTATGATCTGGTTCTTGAATAGCAACTCCTGTTTGGGAGCTAGATATGATGCGCACATGCAACATTATTTCTGCTAAGACAAGAACAAAGCAAAGCTACAAATATCGCAACAGTAAGAGGCCAAGCAGTCCAAGACAAAATGCGATTACTGCACAGTGTCCAGGACGAAATGTGAGTGGGGACTGAAATTAGCAGGCCAGTCACCTATAGGTGTGATAATATATAAAAAGTATAAGGTTATTTAGTGTGGTAAAGACAAGTAGATTTGTTAGTGAAAATTTTATTGTGTGATTCCGCGATATGGATAATGAAATAATGAATATATATAGCTGCTGCCCCCACGTTAACTAACTAACGAGGTAATGTCGGTTGTGTAATTTTAAACTAAAAAATGGGTTTGGCGCTGCTCTGTGCGTGTCTGTATAGTGTTAGAACCAAAACTTCACTAAAATTAAAAAAATGGTGCAGGTCAAAAAAACACAGTGTATCAAAATTCATATGCCGTGTCTCATAATGAGAACTAGTGCAAGTGCCCAGTGTGAAATATTAGACCTATTACACCTAAAACACCTAAAACATCAATATATAAAAAGACTTTTCATTTAGAGCACTGATCACTTTATATCAGCTTTGGTCACTTTATATTATTTTTGCTATATTGATTTATTGATGTTTTATGTGTAATAGGTCTGATATTTCATACTGGGCACTTTCCCTTGGCACTAGCACTTTTAATATTTTAATACTGTTTTTATTTATATTTATTGCACTCGTTCTCATTGTGAGACATGGCATATGAATTTTGATACACTGTGTTTTTTCACCTGCACTATTTTTTTTAGTTTTATTTTTGTGAAGTTTTGGTTCTAACACTATATAGACACGCACAGAGAAGCACCAAACCCATTTTTTGTTTAAATTTGTTAGTGTTCAGTTATTAACAAAGTTATCTACACAGAGATCTTGATTATTGTACACAATCATCCCCAATGTTCTGAGCTCAGAAACAAGGATACCTTTTATGACAAAATACATTGGCAAGGAAGGAACATCCTAACACACACATATTGCATAGATCATAAATCTGAGCAAAAATGTAAACATAAAGATGACCAGGTAAACTAACTTTACTTTTTTCCACCACTACATTTCTTTTATACTAGTGTTTGAAAATAACAAATGCAATAAATAAGAGGTACATGAACAGTTCAGTGGACTTTTGGTGGTTAAAGAATGCACATATTTCCACAGATCTATGGTATATAGTTGCTTGAAATAGGGAGAGTTGGAAAGGAGTTGAGGAGAAAAGAGGGACGTTTGGTTCTAAAAGAACATCAAGGGAGCTATGCAAAATGCCTAAAGCCCTTTGGCCTAATGCAGCCAATTCTCCCTCTGTGTGCTGCCCACAAGCTATTGGGCATCATTTAGGCAGTGGGGTACTGGGCACTAGAATGGTCGCCATTGATGTTCCAGCACCTTGCACCGAAAGAAAGACTTACTGTGATGCAGAATTAGCACTGCACACAGTACAAGTAAATTGCCAGACTGGGGAGAAAAAGGCGACATAACACGTGTAATCAGGTGAGTAATCACCAATGTGCGGTGGGTGGGGTGTTAACTTTCAATGCCATCAATACCAATGCAGGGAGAGTGGTGGGGATGGGGGGGGATTGGGGCTGTCAGGGCCTGGGCTTGAACCTGGGACCTCTGCTGTGTCTGGCAATGACTATTCTGACTCCAACTGTTATGATTGTGACTTATCCCATGCTGAGACCTATGCCTGGCCTGTATAAGCAGATATAATCACTGTGGACAATCTTCTTCAGATAGCTGAACTTACCAAAACACATATTTTTCCATCCATGTAGGTTTTTATTGCAAGCAGTAGGTATAGCAGACAACAAAATGTGGCAGATGATTGAAAGACGATATTTTGCAGGTCAGAACATGGTAATGTTTTCCCAGATGCTAACAGATTACATGAGGCCTATACAGAAGTGGCCATCTTCATCCCCACAAGCATAATGAAGGAACAGGAAAAGGAAGTACATCACAAAATGGGAGGGGCAGAGAGAATATAACAGAAAAAGATGGGGCTATATCCAAAATAACTACAAGATGGCAATATAATAACCAATTATATAGACATTACCATAACTATGCATCATATTATATCTTACATATATGTGTAACAGCACACTCCCTGTCTAGTATTGTAAATACCACTATGTTACGTTATAATGGTAGTTATGCAATGCAAATAAACAATGGTGCAATTTGCAGTTTTCTTGAAGAGCTGAAAGACAAAAGAAAAAACATGCATATATATGCAACAATGACTAGATAAGGCATGAATAAGTGTCAATCAAAATCCAAGGCACATTCTTCTTGTGACAGAAACTGGATCCAGGTAAGCAAGTTTCGTCTCCAAAAGGCAAGAGTAAAACAAGTTCTATAATGGGTCTGAGGAGAGTCTTTACAATGCCTTGTCTGGCAACCTTCACCTCTACCTTGCGAAACCATACCATCGTCACTAGGAATGGTTTTTACAATGAGTTCCATAGGCCATTCAATTCTTTTCGCTTGCTGGTCTTTAACCAGAACAAGATCTCCAACTTGCAGGTTAGGGTTGAAACGTTGCCATTTTCTGCATCCTTACAGATGAGAAAGATACTCTATCTTCCAACGATTCCAGAAGCAGTTGGCAAGGTGCTGTACTCACTTCCATTGCTCACGGTATAAGTTCCCCGCTTTAAAGTCTCCAGGTGGAACAGGAGCAGACCCAAGCTTCTGGGTAAGAAGAGTAGCTGGAGTAAGGATTGTTGGAGACTCTGGATCTTTGTCAGGATCAAGAAGACTGAAGACCTCATCTGTAGTTTCTTCTGTATGATCCAGCAGGAATTCAGGTCCTGTTAAGCAAGGAGCATTTGCAAAGACACTTGCAGACATTGGTCTGGTGGCATGCTCTGCAAGATTAAACTCCAATGGAATGTGATGCCATTGCTCAGGCCTTGAGGATTTCCTTATTCTTTCTGCAGGGTTGCTAACATAGACATAGTAGCACTTAATCTGATTGTATATTTTGCCCAAAAAAACCTTGCTGTCTGTAGAATTTGATGTCATCTATCTGAATGTCTAGCTCACGCAGTATAAAATCTGCAATTTCTACGGCTAGCACAGTCCCACAAAGTTCAAGTCTGGGAATTGTGTACTCAGGCTTATGTGCTAACTTAGCTTTGCCAAACATAAACCCTACGTGAGTTTGATTGAGAGAATCTCTTACCTTGAGGTAGACATCAGCTGTGCTATGGCCTCTCTTTTCTCTGACTTGCAGCAAGGGAAGCTGAAGTGTAGCAGCGTGGTATGTAAATTGCATCTTAGGCATGCAGAGATTATTTCTAGCACTCCCACTTTGAATATTTGTCTGTTGGTAGTGGAGCAACCCACTCTTGAATAGTCTCTGATAACTGTTCTAATAAGTGTAGCACTGCCCCTTTGGGAGCTGCTGAGAACGGATTCCCCTGGTTTACCCATAGCAACAACTTGTAAATTCTTAGCACTTTAAGTCCTTGGCTCAGTCAGTAAACAGTCCAGGGGATTTGGTTTTTTGGATTTTATTTGGATGGGAGAAGGGATGAGTGGGATACTCCAACTTGATAACTATGCACAATCTTGAGGACTTCTATCTGTATTGAATGTGGCAAGGCCGCTGCTTCACCCTGACACTGAGGTGAAATGTTAAAAGGCGAACTATGCGGTAGATTGCACTTCAGGGTCTAACTTGGCACCCCTTTTCTCACTGACTGTGTGTGCTGACCTTCTGTCCACTGACCTCACTGGAGTGGTCCCCTTCCTGGGCAGACCCATGGCAAGCCCCCTGGTACTCACAGACACTGTTTTTCCCAGGTAGCTCTGCCTTCAGCTCCACTGTCAGTTTCCTCGGGAGTTCCCGCCCAAAGACACCCTGCCTCATGTGCTCTCGACTTTTATGGTCAATCCCAGTATGCTCTGCGGTGGTGCCCTCCCACTGGGAATGCCATAAAAGCCTGTGTATCATTGGCCAGCTTTCCTCCACTGTCCAACAGGCCTCCCTATTGGATGCAGTGGGGACACTCCCTCAGACCAGATGAATACACACTGAGCAGAATGAGCAGGCCTAACCAAAAGATCAGGCTCCCCTGACAAGCAGATGGAGCAAAACAAATGCTTTTACCTAGCACCTGTCTAGGAGGGTGCTACATAAGGATTTTCCTTGTATGGTGATGGGAGCCACAAATCCCAGTGGATTGTATAGACTGTTCACCACTGACAGAACACCACGTTTGGGGAATGGCTTGTCTGCAGCACTGACTTGAAAGTCAAAAGTGTCCTTTAAAAGGTTCCATTGTAAGCCCAGACTTCTCTGAACAAGAGGCATGTCCATTTCCGGATTTAAATCCTTAAATCCTATGGCAATGATTGCCAGGCCTAAAGGCTTTCAGAAATCTTATAGAGTCTGAGGTTTGAGGTTGGCTTCTTCATTTGTGGGTAAGGATTTGAGTCCATCGTCTTTGTAGAAGTCTCGTTTAACAAAGTGTCGAGCATCTGCGCCATACTCCTCTTCACCATCAAGAGCAGTCCTTTGTAGAGCATATGTTGCAGCAGCAGGCAAAGGACTGTTTCTGAAGACATGTACTTTCATGCGGTATTCATTCACTTTATTATTATCATTATTATTATTATTATACAGTGCAATTAAAAAGAAGAGTGTTAGAAGGGCCCTGCTCCTGGGAACTTACAATCTAAGAGGGAGGGGCTTTTGAAAGGCAAGGTAGTAACTATGAGGGATGAACTGATGAGAAAATATAAGATTTGGTTGTTAGCTGAATGTAGGATAGGCCTCCCTGAAGATATGAGTTTTCAGGGATCACTTAAAAGTGGACAGAGTAGGAGATAACTCTGGAGAAGTCTGGTAGAATTGTAAATGGCTTTGTATGTTATTGTTAGTGTTTTGAATTTTATTCATTGGGCAATGGGAAGCCAGTGGAGAGCTTGGCAGAGAAGTGTGGCGGACACTGAACGATTAGTAAGGTGGATGAGTCTGGCAGCGGCATTCATCATAGACTGAAAAGTTGATAGCCTGTGGAGAGGTAGACCAATGAGGAGGGGAGTTACAAAAGTCAAGGCGAGAGATAACAAGGGAGTGAATAAGTTGCCTAGTGGTGTCAACGGTTAGAAAGGGGAGTATTTTGGAGATGTTTCAGAGACAGTGATTGGATTTGGGGCTGGAAGGAAAGCTCAGAGACCAGGATTACACCTAGTACCCTTGCATGAGGGGAGGGACTGATGGTTGTATTATTGATCTTGATGGAGAAGTCAGGGGGGCACAGGCTGGAGGAAAAATTATGGGCTCAGTTTTGGAACGATTGAGTTTGAGGAAATGGTGTGACATCCATGCTAATATGTCAGTTAGTAATGCAAGAGGAGACTGAAGGAGTGAGGTGAGGAGTAGAGAGATAGATTTGTGTGTAGTTAGCATAAAGATGGTACTGGAAGCCAGTGGAGTTTTTTAACAGACAAGTGGAGGGGAGGAAACAGAGTTATAGGTTACACTGAAGGAGCGCTGTGATAAGTAGGAGGAGAGCCAAGAAAGAGCAGAGTCTTGAAGACAAAAAGAGTGGAGTTTTTTGAGGAGGAGGGGATAGTCAACAGTATCAAAGGCTGCAGAGAGGTCTAGTAGTATGAGTATGGAGTATTGGTTTTAGCAGTTAGTAGGTCATTGGTGAGTTTCAGTATAGCAGTTTAAGTGGAGTGTAGCAAGCGAAAGCTAGACTGTATGGGGTCAAGAAGCTTGTTGTCAGTGAGGTAGGAGCTAAGACGGTTGGAGACCAAGCGTTCTATGAGTTTTGATGCAAACGGGAGCAAGGAGATGGGTCTTAAGTTGTCCAGTGAGGGATTTTTAAGTATGGGGGTGATCAGGGCATGTTTTAGAGGGGAGGGAAGATGCCAGTAGAGAGGGAGAGATTGATGATGTGAGTGAGGGAGCATAAGATAGAAGAAGAGGGGGGCCATAGTAGATGTGAGGGAACAGGATCCAGGGGACAGGTGGTAAGGCGGACTTCTGAGAAAACTTTAGAGACCTCTTCGCTAGCAGCAAGGTCAAAAGAGGAAAGTGTTAAGAGTGGATTTGTAAAGGGTGTGTTAAGTGGGTTAGATGTCTATGCAGTGGAGATATCCCCACAAATTGCATCACTCTTGTTTTTGAAGTGATTGACAGTGAGCAGTGAGCGAGTTACTGGGTGGAGATGGTGGTGGAAAAAGTAGAGAGTTAAAAGTAGAGAAGTGTCACATACTGGGCTGGAGGCTGAGGTGACGAGAGGGCTCCCCTTGTGGCTGAGTGCAGAGTACCCCTGAAGGTGGTGACAGAGGGTGCCCAAAGATGCACGGGTTGCCTTCAGATGAAGCTGCCTGATGATTCCAGATGTGTGGACACCCAAGAGCAGAGAAGTGATCACAGTAGATGATTCTCTGCAAGTTCTGGCAGGTCTTGACAGGTGCGAGAAGCAGAAAGCAGGGTAACAAGCCAGGCCGGGAGTCAAACATAGGAAGTCAATCAGGAGCAGAGGCAGAAGTGTGGTCGAGATCAAGCCGGGGTTAAATACAGGAAGTCAATCAGGAACAAGGCAGAAGCGGGTCTGTGGAGCAAGCCAGGTTCAGTGCCAAAGGAGAAACCAGAGCAGGTCAGGGGCAAGACGGGTCGGTAACAAGTAATCAAGCAGAAGCACAAATCACAGGAACACAGGATACAGGGCTGACGATAATCCAGCAATTTGTGAGAGCAATTGGTGTCCTTATATAGGCCAGTGAATACTGGCAATTAGTACGCTGGTTCGCCATTGTACAAACAGGTTCGCCATTGCGTGCAGTTCGCTAATGCGCATGCGCGAATTAGTGTGGCCATATTGGACATTGGCGTATTTGCCCGGTTTTCTCTGCATTCTTCCCTGACAAGAAGAGACGATGAGGACTGGAGGACAGTGTATTAATGAGGTTGACAAAGTAAGCTTGTTTGGCAGCATGAAGGGAACAATTGTATTTTAAGAAGGCAGATTTATATTGTGTGAATACATGCTGGGATTTGGTTTTATGCCACACTCGCTCCAGTGATTGGCTTTGTCTCTTAATAGTGTGTTTCTAGTGTCGTTGGTCTGCCAAGGTGGTAATTGACGGGGCCTGGTATTTTGTGCAGTGGGAGGAGCAAGAGAATCCAGTGTGAATAAAAGTGAACTGTTATAGATAGAGGTAGTCAGGTCAGGGCAAGACAGGTGTAAGATTTTGTAATAAAGGAAGAAGACAAAGGGTGCCAGGTCACAATATAGTATGAGAAATATGACAATTTATTGTAGTGACTTACATGTACAAACGATCCAAAATACAGCCAGTAAACCATGAACAACGGTACTCGCATAGGCGTGCGCACGGGGTGTGCCGGGTGTGCCTGGGCACACCCTAATCACCCTGTGTCTGTTAGTGTTGGGCCGGCTTCTCCATCTCTGCCACTGAGGGTAGTGAGATACTTGGTGGAGAGGCGGCTGTGCTGTTGGCTCCAGCAGATAGTGAGGCTTGTCAGAGCCGCTCAGTGTGTGTGTGACACTGTTAGGTAATGTTAATGCTTGCAGGGAGAAAGACGAGCTGTCAAAACTCAGGGGTGATGTCGGGGGTGGGCGGGACCGAACAGCTATCAAACACCAGCCAATAGGATGGGGTCTGGGCGGCAGCTTCGTTTATGTGGCTCCGCCCCTTTCTTAAGCAGCCCAATCATTGGCTGGTGTTTGACACAGTGGCGGAGCCAGAGGGCTAGCTGGGGTGGCAATTGACACCCCAGACAAAGTCCTTGCCACCCCTGTTGCCACCCTGCTCGCTGAAAACATTTCCCATGAATTAGCTGTCACAGCTGTGCTCAAGGGCGGACTGACAATTTGGCATATCGGGCTGTGATCCGGAGCAGACACATGGTGTGCCTGCTGCTGGATAGAGAAGCGATCCGGTCTTGGAGGGCTCTCCAAGGAGGAGAGAGGGCAGGAGAACAATATGCAGCGGCTTGGAACGTACTATGGACTTGTCTGCTTCACACTGTAGTACTGGTAAGCTGGAGGAATCTAGGGTAAGATTGGAGGGGGGAGGGGGGGTGTGTGTGTGGGAGGTGATAGGGGAGGAATACACTCTGAGACTCGGAGCTGAAATGAGAACCCCGCCCCCGGACCTCTGAGCGCCCCGCCCCCGGACCCCACAGGACAGCAGGTGGTGAGACAGGCTCAGCAGGCTGGCTAGGTAGGTCCTTCTCCAAATTGACTGCTTTTGGATTTTTATTCTAACACTGACCTGCTTACCAACATTATAGCTGTGTACATTGCTAAATTGACAAAATGTGTGAAGTTACCTGCACTCAGGAATGTGTATTAATAAATGTGCTCAAAATCAATAGTGTGCTAATCTGAGCTGCTGCTGACAAAAAAAGGGGATACCTTTTAACAGAGATTTTAAATATGACTATCAGTGCTGCCCTATATGCAAAATCATAAGAATATATCACTCTAGTGCTATCAACAGTCCCAAAAAGTTCTTGTGCAATGAGAAGGTGCAAAAAAAAAAACAAAGTGCCAAATGCTAGGGGCTCCACTGTGTGCTCCTCTCTCTTCACCCCACTTACCAGATCGCCAGAGATATAGCACCCACAAGACCACCTTCTATGTATGAAGCCTTATGCTGCTGAGACCTCTCTCCTCTAGGACTCCAGATGGCAAGTAGGTGGGTGCACACAGGAACACAGCAAGGGTGATATTCCACTGGATTCCACGAGGAAGTAAACGTGGTTACCTGATTTTAAGCTTGTAGTGCATCACCTATTTGGCACTTTATGTTTTTTTGCACCTTCTCATTGCACAAGGACTTTTTGGGACTGTTGATAGCACTAGAGTGACATATTCTTATAATTATTATATTTCCTGCAGAGAATCACTAGGCACCTTAATGAATATTTTGCACCTTATTTTTGTGACTGTATCCAAGGGCTTTGCGGGACTAGAGATAGCACAAGAATTGCACAGTATTTATTTATATATATATTTTTTTAGAGTATCACTTGGCACTTTATATACTTTTATACATTTTATATATGTGATTCTATGATCATGATGACACTTTGATGATTTATTGTATGATATTTGTTATATCATTTATGCACCAAGAGCACTTTGTATTTTGCATATAGGGCAGCACTGATAGTCATATGTAAAATCTGTGTACATTGCTGTAAGGTAGAATTTTAAAATGGTTACTTAGCTGGTCACCTCCTGTACTAGATCCGCAGTCTCTGGTCATCTCCTGTACTAGATCCGCAGTCTCTGGTCATCTCCTGTACTAGATCCGCAGTCTCTGGTCATCTCCTGTACTAGATCCGCAGTCTCTGGTCATCTCCTGTACTAGATCCGCAGTCTCTGGTCACCCCCTGTACTAGATCCGCAGTCTCTGGTCACCTCCTGTACTAGATCCGCAGTCTCTGGTCACCTCCTGTACTAGATCCGCAGTCTCTGGTCATCTCCTGTACTAGATCCGCAGTCTCTGGTCATCTCCTGTACTAGAAGATCCGCAGTCTCTGGTCACCTCCTGTACTAGATCCGCAGTCTCTGGTCATCTCCTGTACTAGATCCGCAGTCTCTGGTCATCTCCTGTACTAGATCCGCAGTCTCTGGTCATCTCCTGTACTAGATCCGCAGTCTCTGGTCACCTCCTGTACTAGATCCGCAGTCTCTGGTCATCTCCTGTACTAGATCCGCAGTCTCTGGTCACCTCCTGTACTAGATCCGCAGTCTCTGGTCACCTCCTGTACTAGATCCGCAGTCTCTGGTCATCTCCTGTACTAGATCCGCAGTCTCTGGTCATCTCCTGTACTAGATCCGCAGTCTCTGGTCATCTCCTGTACTAGATCCGCAGTCTCTGGTCATCTCCTGTACTAGATCCGCAGTCTCTGGTCATCTCCTGTACTAGATCCGCAGTCTCTGCTCACCTCCTGTACTAGATCCGCAGTCTCTGGTCACCTCCTGTACTAGATCCGCAGTCTCTGGTCACCTCCTGTACTAGATCCGCAGTCTCTGGTCACCTCCTATACTAGATCCGCAGTCTCTGGTCATCTCCTGTACTAGATCCGCAGTCTCTGGTCATCTCCTGTACTAGATCCGCAGTCTCTGATCATCTCCTGTACTAGATCCGCAGTCTCTGGTCATCTCGCCTGGTCTGCTGACTGTAAGGGGGTGATCTATATGGGGGACCTCACCTCACCCTGGCCTGCTGTAAGGGGGGATCTATATGGGGGGCAAGGGTGAGGTGAGGTCCCCCATTAAGATCCCCCTTACAGCAGGCCAGGGTGAGGTGAGGTTCCGTCCCCCATATAGATCCCCCCCTTACAGTAGACCAGGATGAGGTGAGGTCCTGTCCCCCATATTGATCTCCCCCGAACAGTAGGCCAGGGTGAGGTTCTCTGACCTCACCTCACCCTGGCATGCTTTAAGGGGGATCTATATGGGGGACGGGACCTCACCTTACCCTGGCCTACTGTACAGGGGAGGTCTATATGGGGGACTTGTTGCTGCTACACTTTTCATTGGTTAAGCTGACACGCAACTCCTTTGTGCTCCAAACGGCTCCAAAACAAAACATAACGTGGCAGCACACACAGGAAATGTATTTTTAGTGTAATTGAACACTTTGTATATTGACCCCCCAAAATAATACCTTGCCACCCCTTTGCCACCCCTGTTTTAAAAGTCTAGCTCCGCCACTGGTTTGACAGCTGCTTGATCCCGCCCACCCCCGACATCACCGCTTTTTTTTACAGCTGGGCTTTCTCCCTGAAAGCAGCTACATTACATGACAGTGTCATACACACAGTGGGGTACCAATGTGGGGTGTCAGCCGGCGTTCTCTGAGATCCCACATCGCAGGGTGAAGGCAGCTGCAGTGGCAGCTCCTTCAGTCCGTGCTGCTAGCGGGGGGCGGAGCCGGGATGGGAAGAAGGGGGCGGAGCCTCGTGGGGAGGGGCGGAGCCTCGGCGGGAAGAAGGGGGCGGAGCCTCGGCGGGAAGAAGGTGAGTGCGTTCCCATTGCTCAAGTGTGTGTGCTGGATAGGAGGGGGGTGGGGAAGCTGCATATAGAGGGATTCATCTTTCCCTATTCTTTCTGCAGCTGCTGAATAACTGATTCTCCTCCTCTCCCTCCTGCAGGAAGAATAGGGAAAGATCAATTCATCTATATGCAGCTGCCCCATCCCCCTCCTATACAACTTCTTTTGCTAGCCCCCCGGTGCTCGTAATCCCCCCCTCTGCTCTTAGCCCCCCCCAAAGGCACTAGACCCCCCTGTTCTTTAGCACCCCCCATGCTCTTCAGCCCCCCACAGTGCTTTTCATCTCCCTCCCCCCAAGTGCTCCCTGTCCCCCCCAGTGCTCTCCACCCCCTGGTTTTCCTTGCCCGCCCCCTAATTGCTCCCTGTCCCCCACCCAGTGCTCTCCACCCCCCTGGTTTTCCCTGCCGCCCCCCAAGTGCTCTCCACCCCCCTGGTTTTCCCTGCCCGCCCCCCAAGTGCTCGCTGTCCCTCCCAGTGCTCTCCACCCTCCTGGTTTTCCGTGCTCGCCCCCCCCCCCCAGTGCTCCCCCCCCGCGCCTTCCAACCCCCCTACAATGCTTTCCAAATCCCCTCTTTATTCTCTCCAGCCCCCCCCCCCCCACCGTGCCCTTCAGCTCCTCCAGTGCTCTCTGCTTGCCCTGTGCTCTCCGGCCCCCCTAGTGCTCTTCTATCTTCTATCATGTCCTCAGTCTCTGACCATCTCCTGTATCATGTCTGCAGTCTCTGACCATCTCCTGTACCATGTCTACAGTCTCTGACCATCTCATGTATCACGTCTGCAGTCTCTGACCATCTCCTGTATCATGTCTACAGTCTCTGACCATCTCATGTATCATGTTTGCAGTCTCTGACCATCTCCTGTATCACGTCTGCAGTCTCTGACCATCTCTTGTATCATGTCTGCAGTCTCTGACCATCTCCTTTATCATGTCTGTAGTCTCTGACCATCTCCTGTATCACGTCTGCAGTCTCTGACCATCTCCTGTATCACGTCTGCAGTCTCTGACCATCTCCTTTATCATGTCCTCAGTCTCTGACCATCTCCTGTATCATGTCTGCAGTCTCTGACCATCTCCTGTACCATGTCTACAGTCTCTGACCATCTCCTGTATCACATCTGCAGTCTCTGACCATCTCCTGTACCATGTCTACAGTCTCTGACCATCTCCTGTATCATGTCCTCAGTCTCTGACCATCTCCTGTACCATGTCTACAGTCTCTGACCATCTCCTTTATCATGTCCTCAGTCTCTGACCATCTCCTGTATCATGTCTGCAGTCTCTGACCATCTCCTGTACCATGTCTACAGTCTCTGACCATCTCCTGTATCACATCTGCAGTCTCTGACCATCTCCTGTACCATGTCTACAGTCTCTGACCATCTCATGTATCATGTTTGCAGTCTCTGACCATCTCCTGTATCACGTCTGCAGTCTCTGACCATCTCCTGTATCATGTCTGCAGTCTCTGACCATCTCATGTATCACGTCTGCAGTCTCTGACCATCTCCTGTATCATGTCTACAGTCTCTGACCATCTCATGTATCATGTTTGCAGTCTCTGACCATCTCCTGTATCACGTCTGCAGTCTCTGACCATCTCCTTTATCATGTCTGTAGTCTCTGACCATCTCCTGTATCACGTCTGCAGTCTCTGACCATCTCCTGTACCATGTCTGCAGTCTCTGACCATCTACTGTATCATGTCTGCAGTCTCTGACCATCTACTGTATCCTGTCTGCAGTCTCTGACCATCTCCTTTATCATGTCTGTAGTCTCTGACCATCTCCTGTATCACGTTTGCAGTCTCTGACCATCTCCTTTATCATGTCTGTAGTCTCTGACCATCTCCTGTATCACGTTTGCAGTCTCTGACCATCTCCTTTATCATGTCTGTAGTCTCTGACCATCTCCTGTAAACACATTGCTAATAATATTAGCTATCTATTTATGCTGAAGGTAGGACTGTGCAGGGGAGGCAGAGAGTGCAAAAGGGGGAACTGTGATTAGAGAGACAGGGGGCAGACTGCAAGGGGCACTGTGATTGGGGGGGGGGGGCTGTGAATTTTGTGCAATAAATATTCCTGAAAACATTACAAATTTTTGTGGGTGCTTACATTTTAAAGTTGGGGGGGGGTGCCAGATATAGGATCCGCCCCGGGTGCCAAATTCTCTAGGTACGCCACTGCACACACACTGAGCAGCTCTTGCAAGTCTCACTGTCTGCTGAATGTGAAACTCCCCCTCTCCCCTGTTAGTGTCCATAAGTGGTGTCCAGTAGTGCCACCTATCAGTGCCCAGTAGTGCCACCTATCAGTGCCCACCAGTGCCACCTATCAGTGCCCACCAGTGCCACTTCATCAGTGCCCATCAGTGTCACCTAATAGTGCCTATCAGTGCCCAGCAGTGCCGCCTCATCAGTGCCACCTATCAGTGCCCACCAGTGCCGCCTCATCAGTGCCCATCAGACACATCTAACAGTGCCTATCAGTGCTTCCTATCAGTGCCACCAATCAGTGCCCACCAATGCCGCCTATCAGTGATGCCTATTAGTGCCCATCAGTGCTGCCAATAAGTGCTGCCTATCAGTGCCACCTATCAGTACCCATCAGTGCAGCCTCATCAGTGCCAGTCAGTGCTGAGAACAAGCGCCTATTAGTGCTGCCTATCAGTCCATATCAGTGCCTCACATGTAATTTCACCTGTAATACACATCAAAAGGAAAATAAGGCATACATCTTTTTCAAAACTTAGCAGTGATGGTGGAACCCCTCTACAGATATTTGCCATACAATTTAACTTAAGTGCAAAAACCTTTTAGTGTCCCAATACTTTTGACAAGTGTTTATGTGTGTGTGTGTGTGTATATATATATATATATATATATATAGTGTGTGTATGTGTGTGTATATATATATATATATATATATATATATAGTGTGTGTATGTGTGTGTATATATATATATATATATATATATATATATATATACACACGCATGTGTGTTTGAGCTTTGGGGTGCACACCCTAATGCAATAGGCTGCGCACGCCTATGGGTACTCGCAATGGGACACATCCGGAATGATCAGATCCGGGGACCTGCTGAACGATCCTGTGCTGTGTGGCAGTGTCTATGATACAGGTGCCAGTTGCTGCTGTAGGTGGCGCAGGCTCCCTGGATGGGCAGCCTTGCAGATGTCTGTGTACAGCGGGTTGATGAAACCCTGTTCCGGGTCACTGCTTTCATCGACCCCGCTGTACACAGACATCTGCAAGGCTGCCCATCCAGGGAGCCTGCCTACTGTGACATTGACTTCCCCAGGATGAAATATGTCCAGAGTTCCAGTTCAGATGAGGAGAGTGTTTTTGCAACCAAAAGTGGCCTAGAATAAGGGAATTTGTAGATTTAGGAAATTCTAGAAGGGAAATCTCCATTTGATGTAATGCTGCAATGTGCAAAACTATAGAGGATGTCTGAAAATGGATGGGGCTTATGGACAAAATACAACTGTCAACTGTGGACAATTCATAAGACAATGACTGTTCGATCAAGTTAATGGCTGCTCTGTAATCAATGTATGCAGAAAGCTGATAAGTGTTCAGGTCCCACCAGATAAAGACAGCTGGGGAAGCCAGCTGAAATGGATACCAGGTCTAGGGCATGTCTTCAGTAGATGGATTTTGGCAACACAGTAGAGACAGAGTAGAGGCATAGCCCCAAATTGTAACATCAATGAGCTCTTTGGGAATAATGCGTGTTTCCCCTAGATGCATCAGTTCTACTGAAACTAGGCCTAGGTGGGATACCCTGTCAGTTTTTTTTTCCGTGCCCCCAGCCTTACCCCTCCTGTTCCAGATGCATATATATAGTGAATGTTTGTATAACTACTTTGAGTATATTGTGCTATCTGACTTTATGGATATATAAATTTTAAAAACATTTTTTCAATGTATGTATATTGATTTTTTGTTATATACTTTTTTGCGTAGAATTGCAGGTTTGGTATTGAGCCTCTCATGAAGCGCAGATTGGGCGCAAAACATGTCGGGCTGACTGTACCCCCATACCAGACTCATTGTCATGATGTTGGTAGCCCTTCAACACTGATATATGGGAATTTCCCGCTTCAAAGGGATCAAACCTAAATGAATTATTTGTGGGCTTTAACACCCAATATCTAGGACACTGGTCCATGTGTAACCAAAACATTTGTTGAATGTATTTTCCTTCTATAATTAATTGTTTTTAAAGATATTTAAATAATAAAGTGTAGTATATATATTTTTTAAAATATTGTAGTCCTCTGTGAGGTTGTGTTGTGCCATCAAATTCCTTATTCCAACCCCCCTTTTTGTATCTACTGAAACTTGAATGGAGGAAGAGAGGAGACTGAGGCGTCTTTTAAAAAAAATGGGGCTAGATGGCCAGAAAAAAGACAGCATAGTCTAGATCTTTTGATGGCTCACTCCTGGCAACAAATATCTATCTGATTGCAAAGAGTGACCAGTTCATCTAGAGTGGTAGGGATCTACCAGCAAGTTCTTCCTTATGCATTCAGATAATTCCTGCCAGAATGTAGTGCTAGGGGCTTCATTGTGCCATGTGAGTTCTGAGGCCAGCATACAAAATTGGAATGCATAGTGGCCTACTGTCATACCCTCCTGACAAACAAGGAAAAGTTATTTTAGGCTCCAGCGAGGTCATCAAGTCATGACATTCGCACAGGGAAGAGGCCTATGCCAACGCTTTACCAGAGAGTAGGGAAATTATATTTAGCTATTTTGGAGTGGTTGGTAAGGAACTTATAGACCAAAAGTTCAAAATGAATAAAGCTTCTTCACAGTTAAAATGCAGAATGGAATCCTTCAGGAACAAGTTCTACCTGCTCAGTTAATTGTTTGCAGAAAAAACAACAGGCTATTAACACTTACAGAGTAATTACACAAAAGATTGCCCTAGGGGATCAGGAAGGAACTTTTGTTCTCTTTTGGAGCAAATTGGACCATGCTTTATAGTGTATTTGCTTTCCTCAAGTTCAATTGGGGGTATAGGGTCCTGTATTTGGAGTTTTTCAGTGTATTTATTTATTGATTTTTTTCTATTTTTTTATCTCAACAGACTTGTGTCTTGTATCGTATACACTATACACCTAATGCAATTGAAAAAGATTGGTGAAAAAAAATCTTACTATTTGAAAGAATACTAATATAAGATAAGCTACATATTATAACACATAGAAGTGATGTTGCATAGCGTAACTCTCTAAAGCAAGAGAGGCGTCAGATAATTGGCTTAATAAAATTAAACATATTGTGGTCACATTGGTGATGGGAGAACCACTATTATGGTCTTTCCTGGCTGTACTTCTGTTACAGGCATTTAGCAAACCTCAGTCTTTTCACTCATTAATTATGCTTTACTGATGAAGGAAAAGAATGCCTTTCAGTATGTATTGTAAAATTATCACATTTATTATTATACTAAATGTCTGTCAGGAGGAAATGAAACCATACATCCATCTGTATAGGAAGAGATAATGAGCACAACATATTACAAGAATATACGACTACCCACATTCATGAATATGTTGGAACAAGCAGTGTTCATATATCAAAACAACAAAACAAAAGCCTTGTGAAATGCCAAGAAAACATTTTAGAGGGTGGTGTTTAATATTAATTCTTAGTGCTTTATCTATAGCAGTAAGTTTTTTGCTTTTAAAAACCCATTTAGTCACAATCGTAAAGTCTACAGTATAGAGTCCAATGGGATTGAAAAGAAATCATACTTAGATGCTTTATTGGTAAACATTTTACATTTTATGTAAGCGGCATAAATATAATTTTATTATGTTGTTCATTTTTTGTGCTGTTGTTATTATTACAACTGTAGATTGTATGGAGCTCCACAGGTTTCTTATAGACCAGAGTGGATGTGGGCTAGATAGGTAGCGCTAGTTACTTTGGCCATTTGGCCTTAAAAGACTTAATTCAATTTGGGTTGGATCGAAGACCTCACGTTTCAGATGTTTTTTACTGTATTAATCCGATCTGAAAGTCATGCTTATTTCCTGACACCCATTAAGTTTAAGGAGAATCTTTAACAAAGCAAATATTATCATGCAAAACAAACCAATAGAAGCTACACACTGGAATACAATTCTGCTTTAAACCTTTGTTTGGCCCATACTCCATGTAAGCTCTGCTTCCTCTCAGAGGGCTGGATGAGCCAGTCAGTGTTGATGGGATAACTCTTCCCACTGAGGTATTGTGTTCTCCCAGCGGGGAGGAGGGGGGTTGTGGGGCAAGGGGAGCCGTCCATGTCGGTAGAACACAGTGATTACTGCTAGTGGCTATAGTTGTTGGCAATAATCACATCCTAAAAAACTGACATGCTAGATGTACCCAAGTCATTCAATGGATTAACTTTTGTGCAATCAGCCTTCCCATACCTGGTTCCAATCCCGGCCAGTCCCTGCTGAACCGGCTGAGATTTGAACCGTTTATGGCCAGTTTAGGCCTACGCAACAAGGTTGACATTGATTATCAGATACCATGATTTGAATATTATGACATACTTTGTCTCTGTTGAAATCTGTCATCTTTTGATTCCTGGGTTACAATACTAGTTCTGGGACAGTAATTCACTTATGCCACAAGTAAAACTGTATAGGTTTAGCTTCACAAGACGTATATGCAGCCTGGGAGTCAGAGAATGACAACTTCCATTTCAAGCTTCTCACACTAGTATTATTTTCATAACAGATCTCTTTAACCATTATTTGACATCATTTTATACATTTGTACATGATTAATAATAATTAAAATCATATTATTGTTGGTAAGTATATGTTTTTTTTAACCAAGATATATAAAACTGCTTCAATATCCTATTGATTTCAAAATACATTTTTACAGGTCACAGCATAGTAACCAAAGACCTTCTTCAGCAGAAACCAAAAGGGAAAATAATCAGTGGCAGAATGACAAAGCATCGGGTCTGGGTAGGGCTATTTACATGCTTAAATGTTTTCTAAGTATATATAAACTCAACTGTTTTGTTTTGTTGTTAGCAGTATAACGGTATTACTGGGCATGTCAATGACTGGATAACCACAACCATTTATATATAAAACATAGGGCACTGGGACGTTTATGCAGCCTGAGTATAGTAAGTGGTAAAAACTGTTATTTGCTTTAATATAGTCTAATTTCATAAGTCAGTGCATAGAGTAATGATGATGTGTAAAGTGCTAAACATATCAGTTTACAGTTTACTGAAGCCATATTAGCAGAAGGGGAATTCTGATGTAGGTTTCTGCATATAACTGTTTTTTTGTTTTACCACTGCTCTTTCCTTTATTGAAGAAGCCAAATAGTCTCCTATGAAAAATGTAACATACTGAAGGAACATAAATCCCTGCACTGTCACTGTCACTGGTGCTATTTGTCCAAATTGTCAACCACTCATACAGGCGCTACGTGCAGAGATACATGCATAATGTTTTCTGCCTAGCCTAGTCGCTTTTTTATAGTATCATTTTTTTTATACAATGGCATTTATGTATCTTTTAGACCATGGGATGTCCAGCAAGATGACAGCACACGTTGAAAGAAAAAATACAACCTCTCGTATCAAGGCTGATGAGTACAAGAGTGTTGCTGCTGCTTATATGAAGACAGTTAATGCATGTAAGTAGTTTTCTTTTTTAGATTGGCCAATTTCTTTCAAAAGCTGGATTAAAACTTCAAACTCTCATAGAACTTCTGTGGTAAACGTACTTTTTAAATTCTGATAATATAACTGCATGTAACATGGCCTTCTTCAGAAAAGAGATATTCATGCAAGTCCAATTAGAATTTACTTTTCTAAAGTCAGATCATTAGAAGATAATTGGGTGCGCTGGGTTAGAATTTTGCGGAATAAGGCCTAAAGAATCTATTTTATATCTAAAATAAGTTAACCGACCCCTATATTAAAAAATATGTATAAAGCCTAATTTGCAAAATGAAGGCTTGCTCTAAAGAAACAAATGGAGAATTAATACAAATGCCACTAATTTCTATCACTTTTTTCATTGCTCTTACTAAAATCTCCTTTGAAAAGCAATGGAAGAGTTGGGAATGTTAACTTTTGCAGCAGTGCCAGTAAATGTACACATGGAAGAGGAAACACTATTATTTGCTGTTACGGTTCTGCTCTCTACTCATCTCCGCTGTGTCAAAGCAAGGTTGGAAACTTGTTTCAGTTTTGGCACTTTGCGAGACTGTAAAGTCGTGCTGGGCTATACAATTCTTGTACAGATACAATGAAGATTTAGTCAAACAATGAATGTCAAATGTAAAAAAAAACAATAAAAGCCTGTGCATACAGGCTCTCTCTCAGATTTGGGTTTCTCTCCATACAAGTCCATGGTAATGCTTGAAAGTAGCCTAGTACAGCTTTAAAAGCAAGTCAAATGTAGGTCTGAAGAAAGTCAACTGCAGGTCATATGCACCTGTCAATGAATTCTAAATGATCCTAAAAGCAGAGGTGGGGGACTTGAGTCACATGACTTGACTTAAGTCAGACTTAAGTCACCAGTTTGAGGACTTGAGACTTGCTTGACTAAAATTAATAAAAGACTCGACTTGACTTTGACTTGGTATTCATGACTTGAGACTTGACTTTGACTTGGTATTCATGACTTGAGACTTGACTTTGACTTGAGACATATGACTTGAAATGACTTTACTTTTTTAAGTTATTAAATATTTGCATTTTTTCAAGATGTGTTAAAGCAAAATGAATGTACCTGTTATGTTTCTGACACCACAGTCACTTAAAACACCTCAGTGTGTTCTGAGCTTTAGGACACTGGCTGTTTAACAATGGAAATACTTAACATGTTTTTAGTGACTGTGGTGTTGAAATATGACCGGACGAAGGATTTTGAGCTGTTTGGGCATTCAAAGTGTTTCTTTAATATGCCAAGAAAAAAGCACTAAGCAGTTTTGTTAAAGTTGAAAATAAAACAAAACCTTTCCTGACCACTGACTTTTAACTGATTTAAAGGTGAAAATTGGGGTAGATCAGTATTTTGACTTGATTTGTGACTTAACCAAAATAAATGACTTGACTTGCTTGACTTCTAGCAGGGACTCAACTTGACTTGCTTGCTTTTCGCTACAGTAACTTGGGACTTGCTTGAGACTTGAAGGTTAAGACTTGAGACTTGCTTGTGACTTGCACATGTGTGACTTACTCCCATGTCTGCCTAAAAGTATCTCAAACTGATGTCAAACACAAGCTGAATATATCTGAAAGCATGCTGCATTTAGCCACCAACATATGCTCCTAATGTGGCACATAAGTAATACATAAAAGCTCAAAGGTAATTCCCATTACATAAGATTTCACTGTCCCATGGAAGATTCCATCCAATGTGAGGCATCTGGTTCGGAAGATGAAATGCAGCTGACTATTTCAATGATTGTTCTGTATTTGTTCACCAGGGGCCTTATTTAATTTCATTCTTCTCTGTGATCAAAATAGAGTAAAAGCTTATGGCCACTGTTAGAAATGGTCAAGTTAAATAGAGATTGGGACATGTAGTGGTCAGTACTTTAATAAAACGACATTATATACCGACTTTCCCCTACCATGCTTCCACTATATTTTCTATTTTCAGGGGTGGTTACTGAGCATCTTTGTAAAGAAAAATCAGATGGTTCTTCCTGCAGGCTTCAACAGGTAAATAAACCACAAAAACGCACAACACACAGTACAGAATACCCCTCCAAAAAAAAAAAAAAAAAATGATGGGATTGTTGATTGTATTGGTGGGTTTTAGAGATCCCGTACTTCAGACACCTGCTGAAAGAAGGATAGCAGAAGTCCAGAAATTGACAGAAGCAAGTAGCTGAAGTCAAAGATTTTGCCAAACAAGGCAAGACCTGGAATGGAGGGTGAGGATCAAAACAGACAACATCTGGATGGTTAGCACAGTGGACAGATTGCAATAGTACCCAGATAAGAAATGTAGTATAGTATCAGCAGTCATATGTGTATTCTAATGATAGGTAGGGTCAGGGAGGGCCATTACTATGGACAATGCTACATGGAGCAGGTTCAGATAAGTAACACGTGTCTAGATATATCGTACAATCAAGAGCAGAAGTTAGAAAACTAACACAGATCACTAAAACACAATCAGTGAATTCAAAAAAGCTATGGCGGGGGGTTGGTTCCTAGGATGGAGGATGCTTCTGCCCTAGCAGCCAATGAGGTAAGTAACACTGAACTGACAGGGGGCAGAGCCTTATGGGGAACTGTGTTAGATTATTTCTCCATCAGGTCTACTTTGCTTGTGACTGACAGTGGATGCCAGTTGGTGGATCTGTGCCCTCGATTCAGTCCAATAGTGACTCTTGAGTAAGGTAAACTGGCAAGGTAGACTCAGTGGGGGAACTAATATCAAAGTTCCTTATCAGGCTTCGCCCAAATGGCAACTCAAAATTCACAGATGCTGTGCCTGTGGATGGAGCGTGACGGGGCTCTGAGACTAATTCCCCATCAAGTCCGCCTTGTCTGTGATTGACAGCGCATGACAGTGGGCAGATTCCAAAGCTGCTATTGGACTAAATAGCGGCTATGGATCCATCCACTGCCATCGGCTGTCAATCAAAAATAAAGCAGACCTGATGGGGAACAGGCCTGTCAGAGTGTGGACGCTCTTCCCTCGCTGCAAGCATCGACACATTCATGTACCTATCTGTGGTAAGTACATGAATCGGATGCAAGCATCAAAACTTTACAAAAAACAGAACTCTAAAGGGTGTTTATGACACCCTTCATGAATTCTCCAGAATGTTGGCTGGAACAGCAGATGAAGAGTCATATATTGGAATACACTTGGGCTGGAAGTTAAGTCATCACAGTCAGTAATAGTTGCACTTAGCTTAGACTGTACTCCGGATTTGGCTGATGGGGGTGGAGTTTCTATATAGTCATAGGCAATGAGGGGACAATCCACAGGCGAAGGAAGGATGCAGGTGACACAATGTATAAGTACTGAGCTGATAGGAAAGATTGCAGAGAAATGGAGACTGATGGATCATAACGCAGTTAAAAAATATGCACAGAATTGGTCAAGCCACGGGATGAAATCATACCTCATAGGGCTGGATTTGTAACTTTATTGCATGTTTGTTTGAAATGATATTAGTTATATAATGTCACAAAGTGTTGTAATGTGAAATTTGAACTGCTTTATGCCTAGCTGTTTACATCTTTTACAAAACAAACTAAATATTCAATGTTAACTTTAAACATATGCCTGACCAAAAACTTTTTTTTTTTTTTTAGTTCTGCATAGATTAGAGAGGGATTGGGACCTCTGTCTGCTTTTCATTGCTTTTCAGAGCTGTGTTCAAGAGATTTAGCCTTACATTCTGTCTTGCTGACTATTGGTTTTACCAGACAGGGAGGGAAGGAAAATCTCGAACAGGGACCAAGAAAGTTATAAAAATCTGACATGGTTCTAGCCTTCCCCTGCTCTCCTAAAAAAACATTTTTATTTCTCTCTTTGTTGTTGTTGGGGAGTTTCCTAGATTGTTGTATGGTAAAACATTTTCTGTAGGACAAGACGTAGAGGTAAACCTCTTTTTACCGGAGCCCTCAGATAGCAGTAAAATCATCAGTGGTTCTACAACTCAGGCCCATGTCATTCAAAAGAAAACATCCGATTTCCCCATAGAGAACAGCGGGGATCTGACACCTCCGTCTCTGCACACTTAGCGGAGACGGAGCTGTCATCCACCTGCTCAGCGGGGATCAGTTGGTCGATCCCCCGCTAAGCAGAACGGCTCCGTCGACTGGAATGGAGCCGTGTGAAAGGGGCCTTAGGCTTTCTTTGGACTTTAAGTGATTGTAAACTATTACATATACCCCAAATGACTAGCCTCAGGTAAAACACAGCAAATCCTCCTACATAAGTTTTACCTGTTTATCTGCATTTTATTCTCTTCTCTACAGCCTTTAAAAGTCCAGAATTTAAAAAAGCTTACCTGAGCTATCAGAAAAAAAGTGGGTGGAGAATTGAAATTATACTCTGAGTTTAGTGAGGAGAGCTCTGAGAGCTGATTAGAGGGAAGGGACACCCCCCCCCCCTCTTCGCACAGCACACACAAACAGAGCTGATGCTGTCAATCACAGGCTGTGTGCTGGAGCTCCTTCACCTGTCACCTTTTTATCTAGGATTTCAGGAAAACATGTCAGAAGTGATTAATGCAGATAGCAGAGGAACAAGGCAGCAGAGAGAAATTACACTTAGTGCTCTGGACAAGTACACACTATAAAGGGATATTCTATGAGATTTGCAACCATTTTAAAGTAGAATTTTGGACTTTGTAAAAAGAACAAACATACATACTCTTCTTCATGCTGCAGCATCCATGTGACACTGCAGCTGTTCTATGCCGGCTCTTAGAGAGCTACTTATAGTGGAGATGTGTGTGAACACTGCTGTGGGTCAGTCTCCCATCTCCATCTCCACCTCCACAAACACACAGACAAGTTGCTGACCCCATCCATCACGGATTGCAATGGACAAAAACAATTCTGTTTGGCCGCACAGCCAGTAAAATCACTTTTATTTCAGCAAGTCCATAAAAACATACCCAAAAACACAAATAGAGGAGAACAGCATCACCAGCGGCTAGGTTTCATGCTTCCCTGGGGCTTTCTCATAGCAGAGAACCCTGACTGTCTATTACTGCCCCCTGATCTGCTCCTTCAGAATAGGGGGGGGGGGGGGGCTTGCGGCTGGCTCTAGCTCTCATCTCTCAGCCACGTGCTAAAAAGCAGAGCTAGCCAATCATGCAGACAGGTGGATCCCAATAATATTGTCAGGATCCTTCCGAAGATGGCCCAGCTCTTGCCTGTCAGCTGACAGCAGGCAATAGCATACTATCAACTGACCTTGGGTCACAGGAGAAGGAGTAAATGTTCCCTTATGAGCCAAAAGAGATGTATAGCAAAAAATGGTTTGGCCAAACTTCTCTTTTAAGATCTAGCACATATTCCTTGCCCTCCATCTACTCTTGAAGCCTAAGCTAGCCATACATGCGATCCATGTATGGGCACTGTGGTTGTGCAAAAGTTGGCTTTTCCCCACTTGATAAGTGCCACAGGCTTTAGCCAGCAACATTGATCAGTGTATTCTAACAGAAGGGATGTCTCCCCACTGTCAGAATATAATGACACAGCAGAGAGGATTCCCTCATCCGCCTTAAAACGTGGATGGGGGAACCAGGTCAGTTTTTGTAATTCAACCTGCTATTTGAATAAAAAATGGACTCATGTATGGGCTGCCTTAGTTATGATGCTGTTTTTGACCAGTATTTTTACTGTGATCGTAACATAAGTACAATTTTCATTATGTACCATCTTGTACAACTCTGTTAATACTAGACTGAATGCAGTATTTGCCTAAATTATGTTTCTTTGTGGTGCAGGCTCCAGATGGAGACCATGATTCCATGTGGCTACTTCTACCAGATGAACTGTGGATTAACATTTTTGCTAATTTGTTGCATAAAGACCTGGCTAATGTTGCTCAAGTATGCAGAAGGTTCAGATACGTTGCAAATGATGACAGCTTATGTAAGTACCTCTTTGGTATTTCTTATAAGGGCATTCCAAACCCACAGTCTTTATTATAATTAAATGAAAAGCAGGGTCTACTTAAAAAACAAGATTATTGGGTTCATCAAATTACATCTCCGTTGATGTGACTGTCTTTTCAGCTAGCTAATCCTCTTTAAAGTCTATTAAATGTTATGGGGCAGTAGGCAGGATTTCCTTAACCTTATCTTAAAATATTAAATAAGACACCTTCAGACTTAATTTTGGAATGAAAGAGGCCGCGGCCGTTTATTATTTCACACATTAAAGATCGATAAATCTTTTTAAACTTGAATAAAACAGCAGTATAGAAAACAACCCGGTCCCAACGACCCAGGTTGCCATTAACAAATAAATATATCGAAACATCCAAAAGGCAGGCGGCTCACACCCGCCTGGCACACCCCCAACACGCGGCCTCTTCTATGCAAGTACCCAGGTTGGCATTAAAAGAATCAAGGCCAATGTCTGATAAGTGGGTGTCATCAAACCTGTACAGTCCACTAGTACCACCCTCTAACTCCCTATGCCTGAAAGATAAAATACAGACGATGCGCAGCAGCTTTTCTAGAGCCCTGTTGACGCGCTTACGAATTTTTTCGAATGGTCTCAAGTAACAATGCTTGAACCAAGCGAGTCTCGGGATGACCTCCGAAAAAAACACGGTCATAAAAGGAAACGACAACTTTAACAATTGTAGGTCATCCCGGATTGCAAAAATCAGATCCAAAGTTCTAGCTCTACCTACATCATTCCCCCCAAGGTGCACTACCAGTATATCCGGGGGGGGGGGGGAGAAACTGCAGAAGTCTAAAAATTTCGGGACGAAATTCCGACCACAGCATTCCTCTCTTGCTAAACCACTGAATCCTATAATAATTGGGATCTAAGCCGAGGTTTTCACCATAAGAACGTCTTCTGGCTCGTGCACGAGCCCAGTGCACGAAAGAGTGTCCGATGATCCATATGGTCAGACATCGTCCTGAAAATTTTAACAAACAGTGTCAGGGCGGATATAAGATTGAAAAACATCCGACTTCCATCTACCCAACTTCTTAACCAATTGATCATCAAGACCCAATCTCGCAGCTTCAGTAGCGGCACCGATACGAAAGGAATGGGAAGTCAACCTTTCCTTATCCAGCCCCAACTGAACGAGATACTTCCTAAAAACTGCATTAAATTGATAGCCAGTCAATGGCCTACCATCCTGGTGATTGAACAAGAATACGGAACCGGCCGCTCTAATAGCCAAAAATTTATTCAGTAAACGCACCGGACATACTGATGAGTTGCGAAACCTGTGCAATTCAACACGCTTCCCAACACCCAACTGATCCGTCTTAGAGAAACGTATCAAAATGCTACAGGTCATGTCAGATAAAATTGCGTCCGAGATAAAAAGACCGGAGCTAAGCGTCCTATTTGTCGGCACTAGCTCAGAAATTCTCAGTGCCGCAAAAAACATCAACGAAAAAGCCGCCTGAAAAAGGACCGACTCATAATAAGAAAAGCAAACGGACGACGTAATTGAACACAAACTCACCAAAAGTGAGACAGTGACGGGCTTCCTAGAATCAGGCAAAAAAGTCGCTTTCCGATATCCCTTCAGGGCTTGACGTACCGTAAAAAAGGAAATGCATGAAGGGAAATTCCTTAACTTAACGAAAAACGATACTCCTGCCAAAATTTTGTTCACGTGAGACCACGCATACCCTTTATGGAATAATGAATTTAAAAATGACAGCACCAAATGTTCCGAAAAACTATCCGGGGATACACCCGATGACTGAAGATGCGACACCCATAGAGACCATGCAGATTGGTATCCTGCCATGGTCGACGGAGCCAAAGAACGCAATACATTCCTTGCTACCAAGTCTAAACTATGTACCATAAGTGGCTCGGGTAATGACAGCTCAGCTCGTCCGCTTCCGGAAACAGCGTAAAAAAGCGCTCCATCTGTAAGCGAGACAAAGCATCCGCCAAACCATTATCTTTGCCCGGGACGAAAGTCGCCTTAATCCAAATATTAAAGGACAAGCATTTAGACACAAGGTAACGCAATAATGCTATAACAGGAGGGGATTTTGAAGACAAACAATTGATAGCAAACATCACCCCCCTGTTATCGGTCCTAACCATCAATCTCCTGTTCCGAAAGTGATGGCCCCAGACCTCCAGGGCCACCACAATGGGAAAGAGCTCCAGAAGAACGCTGTTGCGTGTGAAACCCAACTGAACCCATCTCTGACACCAGCGGTCGGCGCACCAATGTGTGCGCCAAATGGCGGCGAAGCCAACCGAACCCGCTGAATCAGTGAAAAGACAAAAGTCCTTGTCCAGGATAAATTCCTCCTGCCAAACACTTTTGCCATTAAAATCCGTCAAAAACTGGAACCACACCAACATATCCTCCCTGACCTCCTGAGTTAACCTCACATGAGAATTGGGCGACTTGAGACCAGCAATCGTCGCATACAGTTTCCTGGAAAATAGCTTACCCAGGGGAATGACCCTGGAAGCAAATGCCAGCAAACCAAGCAAGGACTGCATCTCCTTAAGACGAACCTTACGCCTCCGGATCAAAGACAATAGACAAAGTTTGAGTTTAGACACTTTCTCTTGCGGGAGCCTAAACTCCATCACCTCGGAGTCGATGGTGATACCTAAAAATTGAATGCAGGTAGACGGCAAAGCCGTTTTCTCATGAGCCAACGGGATCCCAAAAAGCTCGCACAACTGGACAAAACCATTCAGTAAGCGCAAGCAGTCTGTAGATCCCGCCCGTCCCAAGAACAAAAAATCGTCCAAATAGTGGACGATGTCGGTCGAATCACAAAATGTCGAAACGACCCATTCCAAAAAAGTTGCAAAACATTCGAAATAAAAACATGACAGTGAACATCCCATAGGGAGACATCTGTCAAAATAAAAATTGCCGAAAAGAAAAACCCAAGGGAATTAAATGCGTCCGGGTGTACCGGCAGCAGCCGAAAAGCCGATTTAATGTCTGCCTTGGCCATCAAAACCCCCCTCCCTAGACCCCTTAATTTCACCAGGGCATCGTCAAATGAGGAATATTGGACCGTAGCTAAATCCTTGCTTATCTCATCATTTAAAGAATCCCCGAAAGGAAACGACAAATGATGAATAAGCCTGTAAGTATTAGGCTCCTTCTTTTGGACAATGCCCAAAGGGGAGATCCTAAAATTCCTAAAGGGGGGGACCGAGAAAGGGCCGGCGAATCTACCCAATTCAATTTCTTTACTCACCTTTTCCTCCACGACTGATTCCAAACCCTCAACAGACCTAAGATTCTCCACCAACCTACAACCCTGACCATAAAATTTGGGCAGGGGGAAACCATCCGTAAAACCCTCAGTTAGGAGGGTGGCTTTCGCCCTGTCTGGGTAACGCTGAAGCCACGGGAGCATGGCGGTGAGGCTCACTGGGGTTACCGCCTTTTTGCAGAACACCCGTGGCCTGACCCCCTTGCCTCTTGAAGCACTTTGCAATGGGGTGGGTCCCAGAGCAAAAGGCGCATTCGTGCCTGTACTTGCATGAACCCGGCCACTTACAGACGGATTCATTGAAGTTAAAGCACACTCCTTTTCTAAATTGAAAACCTGAGGAGGAGGCTTGGGGCTGCTGGCTCGGAAAGGGCTGCCTGGGAAACATTGACCTTTGTGGGAGAAAAAGGTCCAGCCAAAGGCTGACATCCTTTACTCCCCATTTCATAGCGGGCTGCACCGCCAGCTTTTGGCGAAAAGCCACATCGTACTGAAACCAGGAGGTCCCACCAAAATTTTTGTACGCTTCCAGTATAATATCGGCATGTTGAAATAGCCCGATGCTTTTAGCAGTTAAACGTTCACACATAACCGATGAAAAAAATAAAAAAGCCCTGCAACCAGTTGTTGAAAGATTTGGAAATAGGGCGCCTCCGCTCATCATCGTCCTTCTTATCACCCCTAGCAACAAAATCTCTAGCTGAAGGCAACAGTGACAACATATCTACAAAATGTCCCTGCCAGATCCTCTCTTTGACGGACTCAGATAAGTGGAATCCTAACGGGGACATTTCACAGGTGAGAGTTTCCCTAAGGGAAGTCTCCGGCAGATTCTGTGATTGAGCCAGGAGATAAGAAGCCGACATATCAGAATGTAAGCTCTGGGGCCTATGAGGTTCAACCTCCAAATTGCCCATGGGAGGAATCCATACATCCCTAGGTGAAGGAACAGGCTGAGGAGCCACCATGTCGCCCGATATAGTAGCAGTGGGGGCAGATATGGCAGCAGGGGATGGTAGCACAGTTGCGGGGGTACACAACCCAGCATCTGTGCTGGTTTCCAATAAGGACTTAAAGTCCTTCAGAAAGTTCTGTAATAACCCTGACATGGCAGGCAGGGGGGCACTGTCCTGAGCGACAGTGCCCCTGGTGGTGTGTTCCGGTCCTATTTGCTGTGTCCTGGGGGGCCTAGTGACCAGGGAGGGGGCTACCACAGTATCCACGAAGATCTCCTCACCTGATCTCGCCGGCGCGATCCCTTCCGAACTCCTCGTCCCGCCGACCGATCTTGCCGCCGCCGACTGGGCCCTCGCTCCGTCACCCGGAGCAGGTCTTCCAGCTTGGCCGCTCCTTGGCGATTCTCCGCTGCCCCTCCCGGGCGCGTCGGACCTCCACCGGAGGGGAGAAACGATGGCGCGGATTGCGCCGCCTCTTCACCGGCCCGATCCCCTGGCCGGCTCTTCCGGGTGTGACGCGCCTGCTCACACTGCTTCCCGTGACGTCTTCTCCGCCCGTCGTCGCCGAGGATGACGCTCTTCCGTCCGGGACCGTTACGTCAGCCGATCCCCGTCCGACTTCACTTCCGGCGGCTGCCCTTGATACCGGTCCCGCTCCATCTTCGCCCGCCGCTCCACCGGATTCCGCGATGAGCGGCAGCTCGAGACACCGCCGGATCCAATCTTCACCGCCAGCCTCGCCCGCCCGCTCGATCAGTCTTCTCATGAGGCTCATCTCTCCTGAGGTAAGCGGAACCGCCTGTCTTCTCTTCTTCTGCCTTCAGCCAGGAACCGCTCCGGAAGCCGCCGTCTTCCGCCCGAAAACGCTGGGCTAGTACCGCTACGAAGGAGGAAAGCCGCTGCCGACCGACGATGACCCTTCTCGACCGCCGCTGCACCGACCGCTTCTTCCGTCTGGAGAACCGCTGGGCTGACTTCTTTCTTCTCCTCTTGACCGGCGACGTGACGACTCATCTGTGAGGAGGCCCTTAAATAGGACCTCTTGAACTCTTTTGACCAATCATCTTCAAATCTTTCAGGCGGGAAAAACCGGCTCAAACGGGTAAGGGGCTTATTCTCCCTGGATACTCGGGTAAACTAGCTATCACCCCATAGCCAATCAGCTTACATTACATCTGACAGGCTCTAAACTACCTGACAACTAACTCAGGCTATTCTTTACTCTAAGCTATCCTCACCTGCCACTTCCCCATAAATAAAAGAGGCCATTCGTCCCCTTTTCTTTTTATTCCTCTTCATCATTCTTTATCTTCCTCTTTGTTATGCCCCTCCCCCCCATCCCCTAGAAATACCTGAAAGCAAAATTACTTGAATCAAACACTAAAGCTGATCTTTTTCTGCCCTGTGTGCATTAATGCTGGCACTCTCTCGAATATAAAAAAAACGAAAACAACATCATTCTGACTGTTCTCTTTTTTCCAAGTTCAGCACCTAATTTTTAGAAGCACAAGAGTTCACTAATCGCTCCCCATCGCCTCTAAGCCCGAGAACTGAGCGATCAGGTGATCACTGATCCCTCAGTTCTCTGGTCCACTCTGAGCAGAAAGTGATGACTCAATCACTACTCTCTGCTCTGCCCCTCTGGAGCTTAATGGAGCACCGGACTGTAGAGGGGGCGCAAACGGCTGGCTCACGCTCTCAGCAGTGCACAGAGAGGCTGAGCCAGCATCCAGTCAGGAATCAGTGGATCTTGACATTATTGTCAATATTCTCTTAGAGACAGAAGCGGGTCTGTGACGTAAACCTACAGTGGACTTCAGCTCTCTGTAGGCTGATTCTGGGTCACAGGTGCAAAAGTAAGTGCACTGCTGTGACCCACATGAGAAGTATAGCTAAACAAGCTTTGACCATACTTCTCTTTCGTTAATAAAACATTTGCAAGCAGGCAGGCATTTTATTGCAGAATAGAAATACGCACTCTTATTGCCTGCCTGTTCCGCAACTTCTAAAGACTGTATACTGAGCTGTACATGCATATTGATGTGGCATCTGCTGGGTGCTAGGCTCAATTAAAGCTGAACTGTACTGTTTATAGCTCCAGGCATACTGTGTCACAGGGGCGGGCAGGCAGGTGGGTCATTTTAATGCAGAAGAGACAAAGCATGTCCTGCCTGCAAAAACCCAGCCTGTTCGCCCATTTTGGTTTTGTACATAAAGTTCCACTTTATTGTCTGTATGTATGGGTGGGAGTTGTGTCACCCAGGGCTTGTCAATCAAAATGTCCAAAGATGTCGAACCCAGAAGAAGACAGGCAAAGATGTTGGCATCAGTGAGGGAGCTTATGGATGTCCCACCAACAGAGAGGTGAGTCCTTTAGAACTTAATGTATAACAGTGAAACCTCGCGCTTGTGGTATAGTATAAATAAATATATAGAAATAAATAGAAAGTGTCTGTGCAATCAGTAGCTGCTTGCTGCAATTTAAAGTGCTAGTGCCTTTAAATTAATGTGAACCCTGTATTGCAGCGCTGTTCATTATTACATAAATAAATTCAATAAATAAACATGTGCAAAATAGAATATATAAACTAGTGCAAATGTGCAAACATGTGCAAAGTATGTATAGTGCAAGCAATAAATGCTTCAATTCATAAATGCATAAATAATTAAAAATCATAAAGTCCATATAAAGTGTCCATCAGGTGCAGATAAAGTGTTCTGTGCTCCACTGTGTGCATCAAACGGGGTGACCCCCTTGTGGTTGTCTACTTACCACAATGCGCTTGATCAAAAGCACTTCAATAAATCCTGCAGTGTAGTCACAGCCTTCCCTGCCAGCCCGTGTGGCCAGCTCTCTGCTTTCCTAACAGCTTCCGGTAAATTTTAGAACACCGACCTTGCTTTGCTTTCAGCATACAAGATGGTGGAAATAATCCTCGGGCTGAAGAGCCGACACCAGGAAGTAAAACCTTAAAAATACACGGTACGCCCCCTTATGCGTACTATTTTTGCTCCATGTGGCTATGTCTTTATAGCCCGTCCCATACCTTCTCTTTTCGCTGCTAACTAGAGAACTCGGTCACTTCACGATTTCGGACATTTGCACTAGTTTATATATTCTATTTTGAACATGTTTATTTATTGAATTTATTTATGTAATAATGAGCAGCGCTGCAATACCGGGTTCACTTTTAGAACTTAAGTTCCACTTAAAAAAGCTTCACTCATCTTTAAATGGAATTTGTTTCCATCTTCTGTAATTCTGTTGATATTGTAAACAGCTTGATAATCTGTTGACTCCACTTCACATTTCGATAGAATTATTTTGTTAACATTCGCAAGAAAAGTAAACAGCAATTCTAATTAATAATGATGATGACAAATATTTGATGAATGAGTTTGTTTCTTTCTATTCATGTTTGGTTGGAGAAAAAAGTACAAAGCTACAAGAGCAGCTGTCTTATTCACATAAGTTATTTTTGTAGCTATATTTAGCGTTTTGTTGGAAAACAAGCTGTAATCTAACAAATTGATTAAAATTAGCATAAATCAACAGTGAGCTAAAAACATATTAAGAGAAAGCAGGTTGAAAACAAAGAATACATGAAGTAACCAGGTCATATAAAACGAATCAAATAGTTTAATAAACACCTGGGAAGTCAGGCTAGTATATCCAAAATAAAAAGTAGACAATTATCAATAGTGATCATCTGTAATATGTAACCTATTGTACTATGCTTATAGGTAAAACAATGCAGGACTTATTTTTTCCATCATAAAAGCAGGAATAACTACAAAGAAGCCGATTTTCCTGGATTTGTGTTTGCCAGTTATTGCACCAGATTCTGGGCAGAATTTAAAACATCATATTGATGCAGTTATTTATTTATTAAATACCATTGCAATTATTTTTAAATACAACTAGTGTAAGTAACTGAATTTGATTTAATATCAGCATTCCAATGTCCTTTATACAACAGTACAACTTAGACTGGGAGAGCGACTGCTGACTAGGAACATACTGACAGGAGAAGAGAGATAAATCATGTCTGCCCACTCACAGACTGAAGGCAAGGAGGTGACCAGGCTCTAGTGTATTACTGCAGAAGAAAAAAAGTAAGGTCACAAACCTGTCTAGTAGGGCTGTGTAAATCTCAGTACTGGACGGACAGTAATATAAATCATTTGGCAGTAGGAAACAGCTTTTAGACGTACAAATTCGGACAAATTTTTGGTTATTTGGAGATTCCGATGTATCCGAATCTCCAAATGAAATAGTATCAAAAAGTAACGAATTTCAACAAAACAAACCAACATTAATTTTGTTTATTTGTTTTCAAAGGAATTCCACATTTTCAGAACGATTAGAATTCGGATCAGTCAAAAAATGATTGACTGATTTGAATTATGTATGAAGAATAGCTGGTTGTTAAGTAGCGGTCGGGAAGCGGCTGCTGCGTCCTTAACAACCAATGACTCATCAGCTGTCAGCGGGCTTCCCCACTGACAGCTGAAATGTAAACAAAATAATGCCAGCAAAACAAAAATGTTAAAAAAAAAACAGCATGGGGGTCCCCCAAATCCATACCAGGCCTGTCATGCCAAAATGTAAAAAAACTCTTATCTGAGCATGCATCCCTGCAGGTTAAGTAAAAGGTTGGGGGGCAAGCTAGCGCCCCCCCCAAAGCACTTTGTCCCCATGCTGATGGGGACAAGGGCCTCTTCCTGACATCCCTGGGCTGTGGCTGTGGGGACCTGTGGGCAGGGGGCTTATTAGAATCTGGAAGCCCCTTTTAACAAGATGTGGGGTACATTCTACCCCTACTCATTCACAAAGAAAAGTGTCAAAAATAAATAAAAACAGTACACAGGTTTTTGACAATTCCTTTACTAAAAAAAAAAAAAGAAAAAAACAGTGACCCCCGGTGTAGATCCATTGTCAATCACGACACCCGCCGCACCCCTGGACCTAAAAAAATGAAGGGCTTCTACTGTTTTTCTTTATTTTTGACACTTTTTTTGGTGAATGAGTATGAGTGCAATGTACCCCATACTTAATCACATGGGGGGGGGGGTGGGATCTGGGGAAACCCTTGTTAAAGAGGGCTTCCAGGTTTCGATAAGCCCCCTGCTTGCAGACCCCCATAACCACTGCCCAGGGTTGTCGGAAAGAAGCCTTTGTCCCCATCAACATGGGGACAGGTGCTTTGGAGTGGGAGGAGAGACACCACTGCCACAAAGCACCCACCCCCCCATGTTGAGGGCATATGGCCTGGTATGGTTCAGGAGGGGGACGTTCGCCCCCCCCCCCTTTCTTGGCCTGCCAGGCTGCGTGCTTGGATAAGGGTCTGGTATGGATTCTGGGGGGGCTCCATGCTGTTTTTTTTCCTTTATTTTTTTTAAAATAGCCGGGCCAGCAATTGCAACCGTGAGTCAGTTTAAATGTCATTTTACTTTTTTTTTCTTTAGAAATTTCATTTTTGCTGCAGCAGGTTTTATACATTGTACAGATGCGCCACATTTCAGGCAGACTAAGGGGACCCCCAGGCACTATATTTAGAGGAATTTTTCACTTTTATTGTTTCACGCCAAAATACAAATAAACAAAACGGCACGGGGCCCCTCTTAAAATCCATACAAGACCGTTATCTGAGCATGCAGCCTGGTGGGCCAGGAAAGGGGGGGGGCGAGCGAGTCACATGCCCTCAACATGGGGGGGTGGGTGCTTTGGTGCATGGGGCACCTTTTCCCCATGTTAATGGGGATAAGGGCCTCTTACCGACAACCCTGATCCCCCAGATCCCGTCCCCCCCATGTGAATGGGTACGGGGTACATTGCAACCCTACATCCATCATTAATCACAATCCCCCCTGCAATGTCGGAGTGTCGAAAAAAAAAAAACTCTACGCCCGCGACGAAGGCTGACTGCCTAATGCCTACTCCGCCAGGTGACAGTTCTTTAATAGGTAAGGAGCGGGGCCACCTGGTGGCGTACCCTGGTGTCCCTGCCCCCTTGTGACATCACCGATCCAGCATGCCTTGGTCGGGGACGTCCTGGCACGCTGCTTAACAACCAGCTATTCTTCACACAGAATTTGAATTGGTTTGAAAATTTGGAATTTGTTAGAAAATGAATAAACAAAACAAAATATAACAAAAACTAAACCAAACTAAACTAATTCCAAAACTAAACAAAATTAGTAACATAACGAATCTATCCAAAACTAAACACATGCACATGTCTAACAGCTATCATATAAGAATTTAGGCTTATATGTATTTTGGCTTTTGATTGGGGTTCAACTTTAAAGAGTCTGCTCAAGCAAGTGTGATAGCAGATGCTCTGTTTTGGGCACAAGTCTTCTTACCATAGTGCCTGGATATGTTGTTGCTCACTTTAGAGCAGGGGTAGGCAACCTTTTAGAAGTTGAGATCTACTTGGACAACATGGAGGATGTCAAAGATCCCAGGGGGTGGGGTGGGGGTTGTGCATCATCGCTGTTCTTTAAAAAATAAAATAAAATAAAACAAAGACTCCAATAAAACACAAGTAGTGTCGCTACTTTGCTTCAAATCCCTCCCCCCACAGTAGTATCCTCTGCCCCCCCCCCCCACAGTAGTGTCCTCTGCCCCCTTTCACATCACCCACCCCCCCTAGTAATTTACTATGTCCCCCCCCCCACTGTAGTGTTTTCTGCCCCTCTACCTCCCCCACACAATAGTGTCCTCTTCCCCCCACACCCATGGTAGTGTCCTATACCCCCCCCCACAAAGCAGTGTCCTCTGTCCCCTCCCACTACTGTAGTGCCCTCTGCCCCCCATAGCAGTGTCCCCTGAACCCCCCCCCCCACATTAGTGTCTCATGCCCCCCTGCAAAGCACTGTCCTCTGCACCCTCCCCACACAGTAGTGTCATCTGCCCCTTCTCTGCAGTGTCCTCTGCCACCCCCCCTACAGTAGCGTCCTCCACAACCCCCCTAACAGTAGTGTCTTCTGCCCCACCATAGAAGTTGAATCTACACCCCACAGAGGTATCCTCTACTACCCCATAGCAGTTTACTCTGCACCCCCCCCACAGTAGTGTCCTCTGTCTCCCCTCCAAAGCAGTGTCCTCTGCAACCTCCTCCTCCATCCTCCCATTGTAGTGTACTCTGCCCCCCCCATAGCAGCTTTGTTTGCAACACCCCCCCCCCCCCCCACAGTAGTGTCCTCTGCCCCTCTATAGCTGTTTCCTCTGTGTTCAGAGCACACAGCCATAGTTAGCTCACTCCTACCGTACAGCAGCTGTACATCAGAGCAGAGTGAGAGGCAGCACAGTGCTGGATGAAGGGTGGTAGACGGCAGCTGCCAGAGTTAACTTTTCCTGTTAACAAGCAGGTGATTGGCTGCTAGGACTGCCCAGCAACCAATCACCTGCTGGTTAACTTCCAAAGTTTACTAAAGCAGCTGTTGTGCTCCCCCCCTCCATCCAGCATTGTGCTGCCTCTCAATCCTCTCTGCTAGTAAAAGAAGAGCGGCGGAGGCTGGGGGAAGCATCGGTACAGCCCTGATCGTGATCTACCTGCTGGCTTCCCACTATCGACAGGTAGATTGCGATCGACGACTTGCCAACCCCGGCCTTAGAGCAATGGATATTCTAGTACACGCTTAGGTGTTCTCACTTCTTCTGCATCCTCCATAGTAGAAATAAAAATTTCAACAGAGAGCAGAGAAACTCTCTTGTATGAAATATGAATACATTTTGATTTTATGGATACACTTGTTATATTGGTCAAGTGCCTTAAAAGTCCCATAAAAGGGCAACTTCCAATTCCATGTTCTAATTTAGGGATGTGGCACATGGCACTCCAATTTAGGGATGTGGCACTCCACATATGGAGTGTAATCACAGATATCCCCTAAAAACCTTATTTCAAATGAATGCATTTGTTTGTATGCTGGTATGTCTGTATGATACGCTATATAATCACACAGGTAAGCAGAGTTCATGTAAAACGTTCTGGCCTGGGGCACAGGGAAGCTAGCTGGTTGTACTATTAGATGTTGCCTAGGTACTGCGTCATTTATCTTCTAAATTCCAGTACAAATATTAACACCTTGGACAAACATGCACAGTACTTCACAGTATCAAAGCACAACGTCAGAGTCGCTGTTCGTCTGTTTTCTGAACAAAATGTTTATTTTATGTAGAGGTCTGAGTGCTGCAATTGGCAGTGCTTGTACAGGATAACTGAAGGTGGATAAGATCTCAATGTTTATCCAGGTTGCATAGTGACTGAGCGGTCACCAGTAGCAAACAAGAAATATTTCTCTGGTGATTGAACGGCAAACAAAAGAAAAACTGTATTTTATTATACAGATAGTATGTCATTAGTCTGCAGTGCTGATATGTCTCATATACAAATTCATAGAGAAATTCCTTTAGAAAGCAGATTTAAAATAAAGCAAATAGAACATACAAAATGAGTCCAAATCAACACCATTTACAGTAACAAGCAGAAAAATTGCTTAACATGAGACAAATCCCAAAAATAACTTGAAAACTTGTAAACCCATTAACAAAAATATATTATATTGTAGCTTACCAGTACTTGGATGTGGTGGCTGTATTCATTTTTTTCAGCCAGTTTTTTCTTTTTCATTTTTTTCAGCCAGTTTTTTCTGTGTTTGATGCAGTGCTCTTTTATGAAATACTTTTGACTATCATTTTTCTTCTTTTGATTTAGGGAAGATGATTAAGATTATAAACTGCCATTCCCTCAGTGACAACTGTCTAGTGTCTATAGGACTTCATCACCCTGAAACATTGTCTTTATATCGCTGCCATGATGAGAGCCAGAACATAACAGAAGAAGGCCTTGGGAAACTTTTCCAGCATTGCAAGACTTCTCTTATGGTAAAACCCCTAAACATATGCAATATTCTAGATCATTATGCATATATTTTATTTATTTTACCATGCTTTTAATATTCGGTCACAAAATATGTTTTAGCATAAGATCATAAATAATATTGCATTGTAGTTTAAAGTATTTAATGGCTACGTATAGGTCAGACCTAAACAAATTGTGGCCCTAGGGCCAAATCTATCTCTTTGGCTGTTCCTATCTGGCCCTTAAAACCTCCACTGTCAGTATTCCTCTCTTACTCAATGGGCGAATTAGACAAGCAGTGCTGCTTGAGTTTATATTGTTTATTGCGTTTAATAAACAGATGAGGCAAAATGATACACAGTTTTTTATGCCTCAGAGGCAAGAAGTACTGTATTTCTAGAAATTTGTAGAATTTCTTTATAGTGAATATACCACTCAATGGGGAACCATCTGGCTCTGGCATTTTATTAAACACAAAGGAGCTACATGGGCGGAAAAATTGGTCAGGTGGTCTAAACATAAATTCTATGCATTGGTTGATAAGCCAAATACAATTTTAGCTAGAAAGTTGAACCCTCTGAATGTTACTGCGGCACTCCCCTAGTTGCGTCTCAAAAATGGCCAAGTCTCCCAGAATCCTCGATCGGTGGTCACCAAATTTTACGATTTTTACTCTGCGCTGTACACAGCAACAGAACAGTTGCGGTCTGCTCAGGCTGATACATTTTTCGCGGACATCCCCCTGCCTAAGCTCAGTGCTGCTCACATGGAACTTATGGACAAGAATACAGATAATTCGGAGGTCAGGGCCGCCATTAAGAGTCTAAATCCATCCAAGGCTTCGGGTCCAGATGGGTTTTCTGGCCACTATTACAGGAAATATGGAGAACTTTTAACCCCCCACATGTGCACCTATTTTAATTCCATACGGCAGGGGGTGCCCCTTGCGCCCCACGAGAATAACGCATTTATACATGTGATACCGAAGCCAGGGAAGGATCATGGGGAATGTGCGAACTCTCGCAACATATCCCTAATTAATGTGGACTTGAAGGTCCTGACTAAGGTTCTAGCTACTAGATTAAATTCCTTTTTGGCTTGTTATGTGCACCCTGACCAGGCCGGGTTTGTCCCTAATAGGCAAGCCTCCGATCAAACTAGGAGAGTGATCAATGTGATCTCGGCACTCAACTCCGACTGGGATGCTTGTGGGCCCAGGAAGGGGATGTTGCTCTCCCTGGATGTCCACAAGGCATTCGACTCCATCTCATTGGACTACCTTTTCTATGTGATGGACAGATACGGGGTTTGGCCCTCGCTTCATGTCTATTCTTAAAGTGCTTTATGATAGACCAGAGGCTTCGGTTATGGTCAGGGGTCACAGATCGGCTCCTTTACAGATCCACAGGGGCACCCGACAGGGATGTCCCCTCTCGCTGCTACTCTTCGTCCTGGCACTGGAACCCTTCAATACCCAATCTATATAAAGCACTTGGCCACTTCTTGCGGATTTCGGGGACTCACAGTCAATCACGCAAAATCTCAGGCACTGAATGTGTCCCTAGACCATGGCACAGTGGAGCTATTGAAACTAAACTTTTCTTTCCAATGGCAAACTCAGGCTCTTCCCTATCTGGGAATCAACCTTACCCCCTCTTTACGCACTCTGTATTCTTTGAACTACCCGCCATTGCTTAGAAAACTTTCGGAGGACCTAACCAGATGGCAGCTCAGACCCCCGTCTGGTTTGGCAGAATTCACTCCCTAAAGATAGTGTTGCTTCCAAAACTGTTGTATTTATTCTGTACTTTCCCTATACAGCTTCATAGACCGGATATTCTCTCCTTTCAGAAGAAAATGCTCTCATTTATTTGGGGTACTAAGAAACCGAGGGTTAAAAAAAGCACTCTCCACGCCCCCCAGGGGAGGGGTGGCCTGGGGGTCCCGGACTTCTTTAAATATTTTTATGCAGCCCAGATTGCTCAACTCATCAGATCCCATTCGCAGGCCGCACTCCCTTTGTGGCTACGAATGGAATCTGTTTCCGGTGGGGCCCAGCTGATCTCTCACTTGCTATGGCTGCCTCAGAAGTCCCGCCCGGCCATTATGTGTCCCTCGCTTTCTGTCTCCCTGGGTCTGTGGGACAGGCTCTCCAGGAAATTTCACTTTGGGTCTCCACATAAGCGGTTGGCCCCTCTGTTCCGAAACCCTGACTTCGCCCTGGGCCTTGAGCCCCAGGTGTTCTCGTGGTGGACGAATAAGGGCCTCCTGCGCATTGCTGATATCTGTGACCACAGGGGTCTTCTTACCAAGCGGATTTTGATATAAAAATTGCATATGCCAGAGACCGAATGCTATCGCTATGCTCAAATCGCACACTATGCCAAAACTTTGAAACTTTGAGTCAGACCTCGCTTGTAGAACCTGAATGGAATTCTTGTGTTAAAAATACGATAAACTAAGGGGACATATTTCCCAAATATATGCTATTTTGACATCCTCTGATTCATGCAAACTAAGTTACATGGAGGCTTGGGAAGGGGATCTGCAGGAGTCCTTAGACTTGGAAGATTGGCATAAACTAGCTAACACTGCCTCCAGGTCCCTAATTAACACCTCCATTATTGAGGCAAATTACAAGGTTCTCTTGCAATTGTATATGGTCCCCGCTAGGTTGGCGACATATGTCGCGGGGGCTTCTCCGCTATGTTTCAGGGGCTGTGGTCAGCAGGGAACGGCCTACCATGTGTGGTGGGTGTGCCCAAGGTGCGACGCTATTGGATACGTATCTACAATGTAACTATTCTTTGACCCAAGGGAACCTGCGGAAGTCCCTGAGACATGCGTTGTTGGGGGAACTTGTGACAGACGCCCCCAAAGGGGCTAAATTGCTTATAAGATTTAGTTTTGTGGCGGCTAGAATAGTGATAACACGGTCCTGGCGTTCGGCCACTATACCTTTTGAGATGTTCAGAGCGAAATTGACTTGGTTGATGATTAATGAACGTCTGTCTGCAATACTGAATGACAAGGTGAAACTGTCTCAAAAATGGCCAAGTCTCCCAGAATCCTCGATCGGTGGTCACCAAATTTTATGATTTTTACTCGGCGCTGTACACAGCAACAGAACAGTTGCGGTCTACTCAGGCTGATACATTTTTCGCGGACATCCCCCTGCCTAAGCTCAGTGCTGCTCACATGGAACTTATGGACAAGAATACAGATAATTCGGAGGTCAGGGCCACCATTAAGAGTCTAAATCCATCCAAGGCTTCGGGTCCAAATGGGTTTTCTGGCCACTATTACAGGAAATATGGAGAACTTTTAACCCCCCACATGTGCACCTATTTTAATTCCATACGGCAGGGGGTGCCCCTTCCGCCCCACGAGAATAACGCATTTATACATGTGATACCGAAGCCAGGGAAGGATCATGGGGAATGTGCGAACTATCGCAACATATCCCTAATTAATGTGGACTTGAAGGTCCTGACTAAGGTTCTAGCTACTAGATTAAATTCCTTTTTGGCTTGTTATGTGCACCCTGACCAGGCCGGGTTTTTCCCTAATAGGCAAGCCTCCTATCAAACTAGGAGAGTGATCAATGTAGCCCCCAAAGGGGCTAAATTGCTTATAAGATTTAGTTTTGTGGCGGCTAGAATAGTGATAACACGGTCCTGGCGTTCGGCCACTATACCTTTTGAGATATTCAGAGCGAAATTGACTTGGTTGATGATTAATGAACGTCTGTCTGCAATACTGAATGACAAGGTGAAACTGTTTGAAAAAATCTGGGACCCGTGGCTGCGATATCTGGAGGGAGACCCCTGAGCTAACTTGAGTTAAGTTGATGTACCTTGGGTTGTTTGGGTCTTCTTGGGTGTGGAGTGTGCATATGTGTCTGCTCCCCATGGATATCGACCATTAGCAGTACCAGTCCAGTACACGAGCAATGTCTGTGTTTTTTTTTTTCTCTCCCCCTTCTCCATTTCTCCCCCTTCTTTTTCCTCTTCTTCTCTATCCCTTTACTATTCTGCCTCATCCAAAATTTCTTTGGAGCGGTGGTTCTCTTGGGCTGCCCACCCCTGTCATTGGGTTCCCCTAGACTTCTGGGACCCTATAAGGTTGGAATTACTGATGTGGGAGAAGGGCATGAATGGACTTTCAGCCGTAGAATATAGCTATTTTTGGTGTCTGAGTTTTACTTTGCATGTCCTCAAACCCTTCATTGTATTGTAATGTTCTGCATGGCAATTGGTTTATGCACTCATTGACTTTGCTGTACTTTCTGTTTGAATTACTGTTGCCTATGTTTAGGCATTCGATAGATTGTGTGATGCGCTACCAGGTCGCAGGATGCCTAGGTTTATCCAGGTTGCCCTACATGTTTCGCTTATCACTGTAAGCTTCCTCTGGAGCAAGTGATATATGAAACATCTGAGTGGAATTCAGGTGATGAGTACTTTTAGACACAAGTTATTGTTATCAGGGCTGTGTCATCGTATTTGTAATAGGGCCCATGGATACTTGTCATCATATGACCAGGTATAAGATGCTTGTAAAAGGCATAAAATATAGAGCCTGACAGGAAGGACCCGAAGATCGAGATGCCAAGAAGGATACCGAGTTTTTGAAGCCTCTGTATCCTTCTTGGCATCTAAACGGTATTCCAACCACACATGTGAGATATCGCCGTGATTGTTAGAGTGAGAGCAATAATTGTAGCTCTAGACCTCCTCTGTAACTCTAAACAGGAAGCCTGTAAAAATGCTCACTTGATAAGGTCCTTGATGACGCCCTGTGGGAGGGGAAATGCGTTGAAGCAATTTCTGGTTTCAAGTCCTAATAACGTCACTTCTGGTTGGTGTGGAACGCACACTGGTTATAGGGTTCCCGGAAGACTCCTTACACTTTACATGCCTGTTTTTATCTTTTGTCCTGTAAGTATATTTATACTTCTGCGCAATAAATATTAGCCTTACAGTACTTCACTATTGGCTCCCTCTTTTATTCTGAGCTTGGTGAGCATCCCGAATGTCTGAGAGCCATGCTGGGGAGGTCCATGCCGGACCCTTCTGACCTGCCAGCCCCTATACTAGATCTAAGCCTGTTTGACCCCCAGACTGAAAAGCTGGGGATCCATTACATTTGGTAAGTTGAGATGCACAAGGGTTGTGTGCCACATCACGGAGTGAGTTTGGAGCACATCAGCACTTATAAAAAGGTTGGAGCATAAGAGCACTGTATTATATTGAGACAATATTTGCATCTTAATTTCTTTATTGGATGTTTTTTGTTTTTTGTATTTTTGCACACTTGCAAGCGCTGTACTTATCTATTTTTTATGTTTTACAAGTGATTAGCACCTTGTGCACAGCAGCTGCAGTCATTTCACATTCATTCCAGTATAATAAATCTTTCACCATAGCGCGAGCTTATATATACAGTAATACCTTGGTTTGCAAGCATAATTCGTTTCGGAAGTATATTTGTAATCCAAAGCACTCGTATTACAAAACGAATTTCCCCATAAGAAATATTGGAAACTCACAAAAAGAAAAAATGACAGTACACTCACAATGTTAAGGAGTCTGGTGCATTTCCAAAGCCACTGGTGTATATGTACTGTATAGTAAAACCACTGGTGTACAGTATACAGTTCTGTATATGGCCAGAGGTCCGGGGGTGCTGGTGGCTCTCAGCGCTTCCTGCAGAACTTGGGGACAGTCAAGAACTGTTGACGTCACTTCCAGGTGCTCCGAACGCGCGTTACATCCGCCCACCCAGCTGGGAGTGTCTCCGAGTTCTGCAGGAAGCGCTGGCCAGCCAGCAGTGCTCCCGGACCTCTGGCCACATACAGTACTGCATACTGTACAGCAGCGACTTTGGAATTGTACCATACTCCTTAACATTGTGAGTGTAATTATTTTTTTAACATTAAAACTACTGCTCATATGTTGCTCGTATTATATCAGGACAGTGCTCGCAAATCAAGGCAACATTAAAAAAAAACTTTGCTCGTCTTTCAAAACGCTCATAAACCACGTTACTCGTAAACCAAGGTTTTACTGTCATTTTCACAGGTTTAAGACCTTGTCAGATGGGAAATTCTATTGCTAGAGGCAAAATCACCGGCGACAGGATCGATAAAGAGACTGCCTGTCTGTTCCTTTGGAATTTCTCCCTATGCAGGCAGATGCAGCGAGATGTCGCTCCCAATCTTGATTTCTAGTGATGGGAACAACGTCCCACTGCCTCAGATAAAGAGGAAGCGATTCACTAGGGACAAAATGAATATGACTCGTTTCCACTGAGCTGATCTGTTCGGGTCGGTTCGGTACGGTACGCTATTTTGAGTGTTTCCATTATGAAAATACAACCAAACCAAACCGCACCATTCCTAGTCCTCCTTCAGATGTAGGGTCATAGGAAATGGTACGGTACGGTTAGAGCGGAGCTACTGGCGTCACACGGTACATTCCACTGTTTGGCGGACAGGAAAACTTCAATGCTTACGTCAAACAAAAGTGTAAAACCTGCATGGCTCCTGGCGGTCTGACTTGCAGTGGAAATGCTCACCTGAATAGGCCAGATCATTCTAACCCTTCCAAACGGTACCGACCCAAACCGTTCCGCTCAGTGGAAACGAGGCATTGCAGAGCACAGGCTAGCATTTTGACCTTTCCTTACATTTCATCGGTCACTATACTGTAAGCTCTATTTTGCTATGCTTTTTGAATTAGGTTGAATTATGAAATAAAGCATTGTTTCCCTCGCCTTTTCTCAAATACTTCTACAAATACTTGTTTTTTATGTACTTTTTTTGTATTAAACAGGCATTGAATTTATACTCAAAGTTTACAATGGTTAAAAAATAATTGTGTGGATCTTTTCAAATGTTTCTTAATGAATATAGTTGTGAGCCTGTCTGCTAGCTTGGATTAAATGTTTGAGAAACCCTGAATAAAAATTTGTATTGTTCCTACATATCTGTCTTAGAAATCCACAACTTCTTGTACGCGTTTTATTAAAGTCTGAAGTGTGCAAATGAATAATGCACCTGTTCCTTCCAAGCCTTAAGGGGTTTTGGCACTGCCCGCTGTTTCCATTTACTGTTTTGGCTGCACAGTTAGTGGGTTAGATGCAGGACAGACGTCACCAGTGTGCAGAACTGGACTAGGACTGGTAGGGAATATTTGAGGCACAGAGTAGTTGTGGCCATACCCATATCTATTGAGGTCTGAAGAGCTTTCCCGTGTTTGTTTACAAAAGAAAACCACATCCTGGAACCATACCTGGCAGGCAAGTGTGTGAGATTATGTTGCTGGTACTGAGAAATGGAGGACGTCACTGTTCCCTTCGTTGAAATGCAGGAGATTTATTTCACATACCAGTTTACTGAGTGATTGTCGTTTGGCAACTGGGAGTTTCTTTGTCCTGAAATGCATTCTGTCATAAAAATATACTTTCAGTTAAGGCATTACTAAACCCAGAACCCTGCAATCAATATATCTGGTCTCCCACAGTACACAGAACACGGAAATGTAATAATTTTAGTAAATATAACTGGCTAAATACCTTTTCTCATCAGCAGTATAAAACAGTCTTGTGACTTCTATGAATGTCTGGTTAAAGCTTGTTGGAGGAGTTTCATTCTCCCCTGATTGTTTTATGAGGATGCAGGACCACTGACCCTCTGTCTGGACAGTGTTGATTGGCCCTGTGCTGATCACATGCACTCTCCCAAGAAAAAATAAACCCTCTAGCAATACACACCAAACTGAGCATGTGCAGCCTGTACCCAGGAAATATATTGGGGACAGTGGGAGAAGGGGAGGCTCAGAGAAGACAGGAGCAAACAGCATTTTTACACAATACAGATGATTAACCCCATAGGTTCCATAGTGAGTATTACAAGCATGCTATAAGTCATATACAGATTGATTTTACCGTTGTTGGATTTAATAACACTTAAAGTTACAAAATAAAATACTACTTAGGGCTCATGTACATGAAATCTTCTAAACTTGAGTTTAGGAGCTTTTAACATTTTTTTTTTGGCAAAGCTCCTAAACTTAACTCCATAAAAGCCTATGTTTCCATGCACCCATAGGCTTTTACAAGAGTTTAGAAGCTGCTGCGGTTTGGGGAGGTTCAGCTCCCCTAAAGAAAGCTTTAAAATAGGAAAAACTAACATCTAAGCACTGTTATGCTTCATGCACATGGGTGCATTTCCACATGCAGCATAAAGACGGTGTTCATTTTGGGTATCCCAGATGTCATGGAGCTGGGTAGAGCCGCCTATAGACACCAATAAGTTGAAGGCACCTATACGCAGCAATGCATAAAGTAGCACATGTAATGCCCGGAATGCAGGTACTGTGCCTTCAGGACATTAAATCTATGCACATGAACTACTTTACTCAGCAAATAGCTGTGTAAAAATGTCTTCACCCATTCATGTCTATAGGTGACATCCTGGGCACCAGAAAAGCACAGCGTCTTTATGCTGCACAGGCAAATGTGTCCTTATGTATGAAGCCTTAACCCCTTACCCCGGCATCCCTTTAAATAGTTCGGAATGCCTGGAGGGGCAGGAAGGATCGGCAATCATTTGACTGCTTGCACAAGTGGTCATATATATGCTCAGAAGCCGGTCCTGCCAGCTACTGAGCCTGGAATGAGAGCCGTCTGCCACAATGCAGTCTTTGTGCTGGGAGCGCTCAGTGAGTGCACTGTCAGCACATAAACAACGGCTGTCCAGGGACACATATGTATGTTATTGCCCACCCTTTTGTCACTGCGCATATACAGTATCTCACAAAAGGGAGTAAACCCCTCACATTTTTGTAAATATTTTATTATATCTTTTCATGTGACAACACTGAAGAAATGATACTTTACTACAATGTAAAGTAGTGAGTGCACAGCTTGTATAACATCGTAAATTTACTGTCCCCTCAAAATACCTCAAAACACAGCCAATAATGTCTAAACCACTGGCAACAAAAGTGAGTACATCTCTTACGTGAAAATGTCCAAATTGGGCCCAATTAGCCATTTTCCCTCCTCTGTGACATGTGACTTGTTAGTGTTACAAGGTCTCAGGTGTGAATGGGGAGCAAGTGTGTTAAATTTGGCGTTATCGCTCTCACTCTGTCATGCTGGTCACTGGAAGTTCAACATGGCACCTCATGGCAAAGAACTCTCTGAGGATCTGAAAAAAAGAATTGTTGCTCTACATAAAGATTGCCAAGACCCTGAAACTGAGCTGTAGCATGGTGGCCAGGACCATGCAGCGGTCTAACAGGACAGGTTCCACTCAGAACAGGCCTCGCCATGGTCGGCCAGAGAAATTGAGTGCATGTGCTCAGCCTCATATCCAGAGGTTGTCTTTGGGAAATAGACGTATGATTGCTGCCAGCATTGCTGCAGAGGTTGAAGGGGTGGGGAGTCAGCCTGTCAGTACTCAGACCATACGTTGCACACTGCATCAAATTGGTCTGCATTGCTGTCGTCTCAGAAGGAAGCCTCTTCTAAAGATGATGCACAAAAAACCAGCAAACAGTTTGCTGAAGACAAGCAGACTAAGGACATTTATTACTGGAACCATGTCCTGTGGTCTAATGAGACCAAGATAAATTTATTTGGTTCAAATGGTGTCAAGCGTGTCTGGCGGCAACCAGCTGAGGAGTACAAAGTCAAATGTGTCTTGCCTACAGTCAAGCATGGTGATGGAAGTGTCATGGTCTGGGGCTGCATGAGTGCTGCCGGCACTGGGGATCTACAGTGTATTAGGGGAACTATGAATGCCAACATGTACTGTGACATACTGAAGCAGAGCATGATCCCCTCCCTTCGGAGACTGGGATGCAGGGCAGTATTGCAACATGATAACGACCCTAAACACATTTCCAAGACAACCACTGCCTTGCTAAAGAAGCTGAGGGTAAAAGTGATGGACTGGCCAAGCATGTCTTCAGACCTAAAACCTATTAACCATCTGCGGGGCATCCTCAAATGGTAGGTGGAGGAGCGCAAGGTCTCTAACATCCACCAGCTCCGTGATGTTGTCATGGAGGAGTGGAAGAGGACTCCAGTGTCAACCTGTGTAGCTCTGGTAAACTCCATGCCCAAAAGGGTTAAGGCAGTGCTGGAAAATAATGGTGGCCACACAAAATATTGACACTTTGGGCCCAATTTCAACATTTTTATTTAGGGGTGTACTCACTTTTGTTGCCAGCAGTTTAGACATTAATGGCTGTGTGCAGAGTTATATTGAGGAGACAGCAAATTTACACTGTTATACAAGCTGTACACTCACTACTTTACATTGTAGAAAAGTGTAATTTCCTCAGTGTTGTCACATGAAAAGATATAATAAAATATTTACACAAATGCGTGGGGTGAACTCACTTTTGTGAGATACTGTATATTGAGCAGTCTTAAAGGGTTAAACTGCAACTTATTACATTTTTGGTTTGGGTTTTAGATTTGCTTTAATATTATATTTACCAAATGTTAGTTCTTTTGCTTCTACAAAATACTGGTTTTCATTTTCATAAATGTCATACACGTGCTTCATATTACTGTAATTCTTATCTGTACAGGAACTGAATATAACAAATTGCAGTGGTTTGAGATTTGAAGGAGACGTGGTTTTATCCTATGCCAGTGCTTATTGTATCCAACTGACATCAGTAGACATAAGCTGGACAGGGGCCACCGATAAAGGCATCATTGCTCTTGCAGAAGGATGTGCTCGGTAAATATCGTATATGGTATTTAAACACTTCAGTTACTTCTTTCTGGAGACACTCTAGAATCCCATAACAAAAACAGATTTGTAATGAATTCTGAATTTCACGTTGGCCATCGAGTTCACTTGTTTTTGTGTGTATGTGTGCTATTTTCCAATGTATTCCTTGCTCATCAGTCTGCTAATGCACATGTGCACTATGACACTGATCACACTTGTTCCTAAACACAATCCCGGCCAATGCAAATGTATGCTGGCGCATCAACTCAACTCAGCCATATGGCTTTACATCGATTATAAAATACTAATTTTGCATTATGTTTCATACTTATGCTTTGGTTTGCCATCCTGGTATTGACAATGATCCATTTTTGAATTGCATTGGGTGTATAATTTTGCTTGTCTGGCCTGTCACTCCACATTTTGATCTAATAATCCTGTGCATAAAGTAAATCTGTTACCTATTTTAAACATTTAAAATGAAAAGTCCTGCCTAAGGTAGGTACTACTAAATGTCTACTACTACCTTTGTTAGACAGGAAAACTTTTTTTTTCTTTTTTTTGTGTTTGTGACCATATGCTTCAGCTTTTATTGTTGCTAAGGGCTTGACTTCCTTGGCATTGGGTCTAAGCCCTGCCAGCTTGCCATTCCCATCCAATGAACATGCCTCAATGACCAGTAAATGCACTCTCATAGGATGAGGAATAGTGAGTGAGTGAAGTTTAGCCCTTTAGTCAGAGACCTAGGACCCATTAACACATTTATGTTTTAGCATGCATATCAGAACACGCTAAAACGCACGCATCAAGGGCTATGTTATAAATTAGACCTGTTCAAATTTTTCAAAATAGCTCAGGTCTGCTTGTTTTACCCATTTTCGTGGGTTTCGAGGCCCAATAGAAATGTGCAAGACGTGCTTCAACGTGCATTACAAAATGCAATGGAAACCTAGGCTTAGTCACAAAGATAAACCAGTTTCTGGGGAAACAGACTAAGGCTAAAACAGCAACTATCCTGATTGCATTTTAACCACTTGCCGTCTGCGTACAGTAATAGTACTGCGGCAAAGTGGCTCGTTATCGTCTGACGACGTAGATCTACGTCGTCAGACACTCCCCCTTCTCGGCGGCACGCGCGCACCGCCGGAGGCTCGCTCCCGCTGTATTCAGTCACAGCGGGAGTCGGGCCAGGGGACAAGCAGCGGCGCCGCTGCTCTTCCCCGATCGTCGGGGATCTAGTGTGCAGATCCGCCCGCCTGTGTAAACACAAGCGGGCGGATCTCCCAAGTGACAGGCAGGGTCAGATTGCAGGGTTCAGCATAGCTGAACCCTGGATCTGTCCTTGTGTCACACAGTCACCTCCCCCCACACACGTCAGTAAGCACCAGGCATACATTAACCCCTCCCTCTCCAATTAAATTTCCCCCTTCCCTGCCAGTGTCATTTTTACAGTGCATATTTATAGCACTGATTACTGCAGTAATGTCACTGGTACCCCCAAAAGTGTCAAAAATGTCAGTCAAGGGTCCGATCTGTCCGCCGCAATGTCGCAGTCCCGCAAAAAAAATCGCAGTTCGCCGCCATTACTCGTTAAAAAAAAAAACACCAAAAATTACAGAAATCTTTCCCTTTGTTAGTAAACGCAATAACTTTTGTGCAAACCAATCAAAATACGCTTATTGTGAATTTTTTTACCAAACATAGGTAGCAGAAAACAAATTGGCCAAAAATTTCAAAAAATTTAGATTTTTACATTTTTTGGGGGAATTTCATATAAAAAAATGTGAAAAATATTGTTGTTTTTTCAAAATTTATGCTCTTTTTTTGTTTATAGCGCAAAAAGTAAAAATTGCACAGGTGATCAAATACCACCAAAAGAAAGCTCTGTTTGTGGGAAAAAAAGGACGTAAATTTCGTTTGGGTATGGCGTCGCATGACCGCGCAATTGTCAGTTAAAGTCGCACAGCGCCGAATCGCAAAAAGTGGCCCAGACGTAAGACAGCAAAATCCTCTAGTGGTAAAGTGGTTAAACCATCTTCTGCAATTAAAATCCAGCAAAGTTATACAAATATTAAATAATGGCTCATAAAGTTTGTAGACAGCCTGTCTGTCTGACATCACAATAGACGTGAAATGGCATGCATGTTAGATATTAGAAAATATTTAAACTTCCTTACTAATGTCTTTTTTGTTAAAGTGTACAGATTACATTTCAGTGCACGTAGTATAAGATGTCATAAGACTCTAATAAAACAATGGGGAAACTAACAGGCAGGAAGTAAACTGAGAATTCTGATCTGATCTGAGCTGTGAGAATGTAACCATGGCAAAAGGTGACAGAATAATTCACCATTCGATAGACATGCATTGAAAAATCTTCAAGATGCAATTTTTGTTGTGCACTGGTTTCTATTGGCAACACCTCCACTTTTTTTTTTTTTTTCAGCACTTATTGTGACTCAGCTTAGCATGTAATGATCCTTCACATAATCTTTCTTGTTAAACTTTGCATTCATTTTTACTCAGAAAATATTTTTATTTTAATTGGGCAATTTACACTATATTGTCAAAAGTATTGGGATGCCTGCCTTTGCACACACATGAACTTTAATAGCATCCCAGTGTTAGACCAAAGGGTTGAATATTGAGTTGGCTCACCCTTTGCAGCTAAAACAGCTTCAACTCTTCTGGGAAGGCTGTCCACAAAGTTTAGGAGTGTGTCTTGACCTCAACCCGATAGAACACTTTGGGATGAATTAGAGCTGAGACTGTGAACCAGGCCTTCTTGTCCAACATCAGTGCCTGACCTCACAAATGCGCTTCTGGAAGAATGGTCAAACATTCCCATAGACACACACCTAAACCTTGTGGACAGCCTTCCCAGAAGAGTTGAAGCTGTTAAAGCTGCAAAGGGTGGGCCAACTCAATATTGAACCCTACAGACTAAAACTGGGATGCCATTAAAGTTTATGTGCGTTTGAAGGCAGGCATCCCAGTACTTTTGACAATATAGTGTATATTGCAAATAATGAATAAGGCACAATTTACGTGTTATAAACAAATATGCACAACATGTTTTTTTTTCCTCTGTTGTAGATTGAAAAATATTTCGATGAATGGCTGCAAAATTACAGATCATGCCATCACTGCCCTTTTGCAAAAGCATAGTAAAAGGTATGAAATGCATAAACACTATCAGGATATATCAGAATAAATATAGTTGATTTTCTAAAAACAAATAGACTGTTCACTTTCTAAGGCAAGTTACACTTTGCAAGGGCTTTTTCCCCAGAGACTGCTACCACCTTCTCCTTTCATAGTAAACACCACTCAGAGTTCTCCCTTCTCCTCTGTTCCTTACATTTTAGTCACGAAACATCTATAAACTATACTTATATAAAATTAATTAATTAAAATAATTAAGATATGAATATTAACCACTTTACCACCGGAGGATTTTGCTGTCTTATGTCTGGGCCACTTTTTGCGATTCGGCGCTGTGCGACTGTAACTGACAATTACGCGGTCGTGCGACGCCATACCCAAACGAAATTTACGTCCTTTTTTTCCCCCAAACAGAGCTTTCTTTTGGGGGTATTTGATCACCTGTGCGATTTTTACTTTTTGCGCTATAAACAAAAAAAGAGTGTTTATTTTGAAAAAATAACAATATTTTTAACATTTTTTTATATGAAATTCCCCCCCCAAAAAATGTAAAAATCAAATTTTTTTTAAATTTTTGGCCAATTTGTTTTCTGCTACCTATGTTTGGTAAAAAAACATCACAATAAGCGTATTTTGATTGGTTTGCGCAAAAGTTATTGCGTTTACTAACTAAGGGAAAGATTTCTGTCATTTTTGGTGTTTTTTTTTAACGCATAATGGCGGCGATCTGCGATTTTTTTTGCGGGACTGCGACATTGCGGCAGACAGATCGGACCCTTGACTGACATTTTTGACACTTTTGGGGGTACCAGTGACATTACTGAAGTAATCAGTGCTATATATATGCACTGTTACTGTAAAAATGACACTGGCAGGGAAGGGGTTAATTTCATTGGAGAGGGAGGGGTTAATGTATGCCTGGTGCTTACTAACGTGTGGGGGGGGGGGGGTGACTGAGTGACACAAGGACAGATCGCAGGTTCAGCTATGCTGAACACTGCAATCTGTCACTCCTTGTCACTGAGGAGATCCGCCTGCTCTGTTTACACAAGCGGGCGGATCTCCAAACTAGATTCCCCGACGATCGGGGAAGAGCAGCGGCGATCGCCACCGCTCCTCCCCTGGCCCGACTCCCGCTGTGACTGAAAACAGCGGGAGCAAGCCTCCGGCGGCGTGCGCGCCGCCCACAAGGGGCGGAGTCCAGGGACATAGGTCTACGTCGCTGGACGATAACGAACCACATTGCCGCAGTAGCAGCAATGTGAGCAGACAGCAAGTGGTTAAGCTAAGACTGCATGGGATCGTATGGGATTGCATGGGATTTTCACCCATTGTACATCATCTTCATCTCTATTGTAAGGGAATTTTAAAACTTTAGGGAACTAAGTAATTTGAAGGTTAATATTTTGCAAATCAAAGGTTTCAGCCATTTACTTGTATGGAAGACTGTACAGGCGGTCCCCGAGTTACGAACATCCGACTTACAAATTACTCCTACTTACAAACGGAGAGAGACAACAGGAAGTGAGGAGAAATCTCCCCCTAGGAAGGGAAATTCACTCCTCTAAGAGTTCTCATGGGAAAAAGGTGTCTCCATTGAAGCTTTATCACTAATCCTTCTTCTGAACAGGGGTGCAGACAGAAAAACAAATGGTACAGGGGTGTTAACCCTTCCTTATGCTATCCAAAAAACTTAAAAATTATTCTTTTGGCTGGGGCTACACTTAAAAAATTTACCTGTTCCGACTTACAAACAAATTCGACTTAAGAACAAACCTACAGTCCCTATCTTGTTTGTAACCCGGGGACCGCCTGTACATGGCATATGTGGTTTCCTGGGCAAAACACAGGGAATTTAAACTCCCTCTATACATGACGTTTCCAGCTGCCTTTTTCTAATAGAGACCTGAAAGTGATTAACAAAGAGGCAAAATGACAACTTTTCTTACTACCGACATTTATATGATTTAGCTGTCCGCATATAATTGATACACCTGGCGTGCATGCATGAGCTTTAGTAATTCTGGTTTATGGACTGAATTCCATCAAAGGATGTCTTATATATCAAGTATACTTCTGCAAATGTATGTGTTACATAGTCTGAAAAAATGTATTATTCCTGTGAAAAATGTCTGCTCAACAAGAGGATCTTTTTGTGCTGGTATCATGCAAGGCAACTGACATTTTCTAAACATTTGAGTCTACTGTTAGAAAATTAGATATATTATCCAATATTATGATACCACTCACTCTTTCAGTGTCTACCTGTATTGGATTAACTTATGTTTCATATACATTCAAGAGGCATACATTCAAATATTTTTTGACATTTTTTAAATTCTCATGTGTGTACATAAAAATCTGTAATGCATGACTGATATTTTCCTGTCAACTTTCCTTCAAAAGGCAGGATTACCACTTACTGTTGCGTTGTATGGATGTTTGCTACAATGATTCGGTTGACCTTGTCCTCTGAAGAATTCAGTATATTGATGAATTGAAATGCTTTCCCATTTCTGATTGAAAACACTTGAATCAGTCCTAATTCCTTTTCGAGGAGATTGTGATTCATTGCTCTGCATTCCATTCCGCATGGTCTACAAGCATAAATTCTGTAACATACTGTAAAATAGATGCATTACATCTCAACTCAAAATAATGTACTGCTGTTGGCCCTTAATTTTTTTAATCATATTTTTTTTTTTTTTTTTGAGAGTGTAGCTAGGTGGAGCCAAAGATGGGTGTTAAACCATAGGTCCCATAAATTATAAAACTTACCAGGGCATCAACACTATTGGCATATTCATTTTTCTCTATCCATCTAGGAGTTGGTAGTGTTTTTTCAATAAACAGGAAAAAGGTTGGGTGAATGGGGAGATTTACTTTTGTAGTATATTTTCAGACCACAGAGCGTAATCCGGTGATAAGGTAGTTATAAAATTCAGGAACTAGGCCCTCGGTTTTAAAGTGAATTGCCACTTATAATGTTCCTTTCATTTTTGGTTTGTGGAGGGAGCAGGGTTTAATCTCCCAATGCATATTTAACCACTTCACCACTAGGCCTATTTCGGACACTTTTTGTTTACAAGTTAAAATCAGTATTTTTTCCTAGAAAACTACTTAGAACCCCCAAACATTATATATATTTTTTTAGCAAAGACTCTGGAGAATAAAATGGCGGTCATTGCAATATTTTTTGTCACGCGGTATTTGCGCAGCGGTCTTTAAAACGCCATTTTTTTGGGAAAAATTACATTTCACTGCATTTTAAATACTAAACAGTAAAGTTAGCCCATTTTTTTTGTATATTGTGAAAGATGATGTCACGCCGAGTAAATAGATACCCAACATGTTACGGTTTAAAATTGCGCCCCCCCCCCCCCGTGGGATGGCGACAAACTACGGTCAATAGAGATCTCAATAGGCGACACTTTAAATTTATTTAACGGTTACCAGTTTAGAGTTAGAGTGTAGCTCTTTTTTTTTTTATTGCTCACGCTCTGGCGATCGCGGCGATACCTCACATGTGTGGTTTGAACAGCGATTTCATTCACGGCTCGACTTCCGTATACGTTTTTTTTTTGTGCGCGAGCTAACGGTGAACGGGGCGGCTAAATTTTTTTTTTTCCCATTTATTTTATTTATTTTTTTAACTTTATTACAGTTTTTAAAAAAAAAAAAAATCTGATCACTTTTATTGCTGTCACAAGCAATGCAACAATGTAAACATCCCTTGTGACAGCAATATGCGGTGTAAGGTACACTTTATGGAGGGATCGAGGGTCTAAAAGACCCTAGACCCCTCCACTACACTTCCCTGTATTCAAAACGCCGAAAACGGCGTTTTTGCATACAGCCGTTTTTTAAATTTGCCGCCGTTTTGCAGCACACTAACCCGGAAGTGACGTCATGGACGCCGCCTCCGGGTTACATCATCGGAGACCCGATCTATGCCGTTTCCGGCATTCATCGGGACTCCATCCAGCCGGCGAAGCGCCGGCTGGGTGCTCGGGGCTCCCGGTGGGACGGGAGCTCCGGTAAAAACCACGGTACCGGGATGATGCCTCTAGCTAGAGGCATCATCCCGGTATACCCCCGCAAAGTTTAGGACGTCATATGACGTCCACCCAGGGGGAAGTGGTTAAAGTTGAACTCCAGGCAGACAAGTCAATTAAAGTCCTCGGATATAGGTCGGGTCAGTTAAGTAGCAGAGGGGTTGTTAATCAGTTACAGCTGCTTTGGTGTTAATTCAATTAACAACAGGTGCACTAGATGGGCAACAATGAGACACTGTCCAAAACAGGAATGGTTTTACAGGACTTTGTGCCTATCAATATGTGCCATTGCCAGAAGGTTTGCTGTGTCTCCCAGCACAGTCTCAAGAGCATGGAGGAGAGTCCAGGAGACAGGCAGTTACTCTAGGAGAGCTGGACAGGACCAAGGAAGGTCTTTAACACATCAGCAGGACCGGTATCTGCTCCTTTGTGCAAGAAGGAACAGGATGAGCATTGCCATAATCCAACAAAATGACCTCCAGCAGGCCACTGGTGATAATGTCTTTGACCAAACAATCAGAAACAGACTTCATGAGGGTGGTCTGAAGGCCTGACGTCCTCTAGTGGGCCCTGTGCTCACTGCCTGGCACCGTGGAGCTCTATTGGCATTTTCCATTGAACACCAGAATTGGTAGGTCTGCCACTGGCACCCTGTGCTTTTCAGATGAGAGTAGGTTCACCCTGAGCACATGTGATAGACATGAAAGGGTCTGGAGAAGCCATGAAGAACATTATGCTGCCTGTAAGATCGTTCAGCATGACCGGTTTGGTGGTGGGTCAGTGATGGTCTTGGGAGGCATATCTATGGAGGGATGCGCAGACCTCTACAGGCTAGACAATTGAACCCTGACTGTCATCAGGTATCAGGATGAAATACTTGGACCCATTGTCAGACCATATGCTGTTGCAATGGGTCCTGGGTTCCTACTGATGCATGACAATGCCCAGCATCATGTGATGAGAGTATGCAGACAGTTCATGTGGGATGCAGAAATTGATACCATTGAATGACCCTAAATCCAATAGAACACCTCTAGGACATTATGTTTCGGTCAATTTGATACCACCAGGTTACACCTTAGTCTGTTCAGGAGCTCAGTGATGCCCTGGTCCAGATCTGGGAAGAAATACCCCAGGACATCATCTGTCGTCTCATTAGGAGCATGCCCTGATGTTGTCAGGCATGCATACAAGCATATGGGGCCATACAAGCTACTGAGGACCATTTTAAGTTGCTGCTATGAAATTTCAGAAAAATGAACTAGCCTGCTGCATAATTTTTTCACTTTGATTTTCTGAGTGTCTTTGAATTCAGCCCTCTATAGGTTAAAAATATTAATTTTTATCAAACGATGTGGCATCCTTTCTTTCCTAACACACTACCCAGTCCATATCAGTATAGATATCCAGCATGATATTTTTCCCCATTGAGATCTGATGTGTTTTCAAAGTGTTCCTTTAATTTTTGTTGAGCTGTGTATTTGTTCTGTGCCAACTTGACAGTAAGATCTGTATAATTCCTGGTTCTGTTAAGTCAACCCCTGCTTAGATGAAAGCTGAGTTTTATGGTGCCTTTATGACAATGGATTCTGTGTTGTACAGCGCATCTGGAAGGTATTCACAGTGCTTCACTTTTTCCACATTTGCTATGTTACAGCCTAATTCCAAAATTGATTAAATTCATTATTTTCTTTAAAATTCTACAAACAATACCCCATAATGATAACATGAAAAAAGTTTGTTTAAAATCTTTGCAAATTTAATAAAAATAAAAAACGAAAAAAAAAATCACATGTAGATAAGTATTCACAGCCTGTGCTCAATACTTTGTTGAATCACCTTTGGCACCAATTAGGCTCCATTCACACCTGGGCGTTTTCAGCTCCAAAAACGCTCAAAAGAAACGCTTCCAAAACGCCCAACAAGTAAAACACCATTCATTTAAATGGCCCCTGTTCACATCTGAGCGTTTTGCAAAACGCCTGTAGCTGAAAAAAGTACATGAGCTTCTTTTTGGGCTGATTACCAGCGTTTTTGATAGATGTCAATGAAAAACGCCTGAAAAAATCGCGGTAAAATCGCGGTAAAATCGCGGTAAAAAACGCTACACTCAAGTGTGAATGCAGCCTTAAAGTCTCAAGTCTTTTTGAGTATGCTGCTACAGGCTTGGCACAATTATTTTTGGGCAGTTTCTCTCATTTTTTTTTTGCAAGACCTTTTAATCTCTATCAGGTTGGATGGGGAACGTCAGTGCACAGCCATTTTTAGATCTCTCCAGAGATGTTAAGTCTGGTTCAAGTCTGGGCCATGGCTGGGCCAGTCAAGGACATTTACAAAGTTGTCCTGTAGCCACTCCTTTGTTATCTTGGCTGTGTGCTGAGGGTTGTTGTCCTGTTGGAAGATGAACCTTCGCCCCCAGTCTGAGGTCCAGAGCACTCTGGAGCAGGTTTTTTTCATCTAGGATGTCTCTGTACATTGCTGCATTATCTTTCCCTCAACTCTGACTAGTCTCCCAGTTTCTGCTACTAAAAAACATCCCCACAGCATGATGTTGCCATCACCATGCTTCACTGTAGGGATGGTATTGGCCAGGTGATGAGCAGTGCCTAGTTTCCTCCAGACATGACGCTTGCCATTTAGGCCAAAGAGTTCAATCTTTGTTTCATCAGACCTGAGATTTTTGTTTCTCATGGTCTGAGAGTCCTTCAGGTGCCTTTTAGCAAACTCCAGGCAGGCTGCCATGTGCCTTTTATTGAGGATTAGCTTCTGTCTGGCCACTCTACCATACAGGCCTGATTGGTGGAGTGCTGCAGAGATGGTGTTTCTTCTGAAAGGTTCTCCTCTCTCCACAGAGAAACTCTGGAGCTCTGTCAGAGTGACCATCGGGTTCTTGGTCACCTCCCTGACTAAGGCCCTTCTCCCCCCTATTGCTCAGTTTGGTCAGGTGGCCCACTCTAGGAAGAGTCTTGGTGGTTCCAAACTTCTTCCATTTAGGAATGATGGAGGCCACTGTGTTCATTGGGACCTTCAATTCTGCAGAAATTTTTCTGTGCCCTTCCCAGAATCTGTGACTCGATACAAATCTGTCTCAGAGGTCTACAGACATTTGCTTGGGCTTCATGGCTTGGTTTGTGCTCTGACATGCACTGTTAATTGTGGGATCTTATATAGACAGCCGTGTGCCTTTCCAAATCATGTCCCATCAACTGAATTTACCACAGGTGGACTCCAATCAAGTTGTGTAAACATCTCAAGGATAATCAATGGAAACAGGATGGACCTGAGCTCCATTTTGAGTGTCATGGCAAAGGTTGTAAAAAATTATGTACGTGTGATTTTTTTTTTTTTTTTTTGTTTTTTATTCTTAATAGGTTTGCAAACATTTAAAACAAACTTCTTTCACGTTGTCATTATGGGGTATTGTTTGTAGAATTTTGAGGAAAATAATGAATTGAATCTTTTTTGGAATAAGGCTGTAACGCTGTGAAAACTTTCCAGATGCACTGTATATAATTGTAAATTATGCTGGTAGAACTTTTGTTCCACTCACTCCATATGAATATGTTGAGGATTTGGAGGACTTAGTTCACTGCTTGGTTCACATATATGCGAATCGGATGTATTTTGAACCGCATCCTGATTCGCATAACATTTGAACCAGACCGGATTTCTATGGAGCTGGTTTTATTTATGCAGGCCGGTAGCGGTGCAAATTTTAAAAGGGCCCTGTGCGTTTTTCAGTCTGGTTCAGGTGCTATTTCTGTATTAAATTTGCACCTCATTGGCACAGGAACCGCTGAATGAAAACCCCACCAGACTCTGCACCAAAACCGGACCTGCATATATGTGAACCCAGCCTTATTCATTTTAATTTGGCAGATTCTTATATGGCATTAGTATTATTAATATTAATGTTTATTTTTGTTTTAAATGCATTTAAATTGTAGGATAATAATAATTATAATATTTTTAAGCTTGACATGTTGACATTTGCCAAATATGGTGTATATGAGATATATATCTCAAAATTAGAAATATTGAGCTTTTCTGGATTTTTTAAAGATGGTTTTTATGCTAATAGATGCTTTTTTCAGTCTCGTTAAAATAGAAGTATTTGGCTGCCATGCCCTCACTGCTAAGAGTTTGATTTCCGTAACTACTGAATGTTCCCACCTGGAAAATTTAAATATTGGCAGAATACCGAAAGTCACTGATGTCTGTCTAACAAAAATAGCATCCAACCTGCACAAGATCAACACGCTAAATTTGACAGGCCTTAATGTGGTAAGTTTCCAGTTGTTAGCAATATGCACAAAAATGCTACACATTTATTTACTTTATTAATTACTGAGGGCAAAACTTTATAGTTTTGGATAGAGTGGAGAAGGATTAGGACACCTGTCAGGTTTTTATTACTGCCTGTGACCCCGTTAGGTAGATCCACACTCTATTTGTCCTGTTTACCATTATTAGGAAGAGTGAAAGTGAAAGAAAATCTCAAACTGTAATGTTAACAATGCATTACAAAATGTACCCTTGTGGCTAAAGCCAGTATTAGAAATAGACTTATAAAACATTAACATAAATAAATCACCAGGACCAGATGGCTTACACCCGAGAGTCCTTAAGGAACTCAGTCAGGTGATAGCTAGACCGTTGTTCCTAATTTTTATAAACAGTTTACTGACTGGAATGGTACCAGCTGATTGGAGAAAAGCCAACATGGTACCAATATTTAAAAAAGGGTTAAGATGCTGTATATCTCGGGAAACTACAGGCCAGTCAGTTTAACATCAATAGTTTTTAAACTATTGGAGGGGATGATAAGGGACTATATCCAAGAATGTGCTGATGAAAACAGTATCATTAGTTGTAATCAGCATGGATTTATGAAGGATCATTCTTGCAAGACCAATCTGCTAACATTCTTTGAGGAGGTGAGCTGCCATATAGATAAAGGTAGTCCTGTGGATATGGTATATCTAGATTTTGCAAAGGTATTTGATACAGTCCCTCATAAATGTTTACTTTACAAACTAAAGTCTGTAGGCACGGACCATAGGATATGTACCTGGATAGAAAATTGGTTAGAGGGTCGTGTTCAAAGGGTGGTGATAAATAGTGAGTACTCAGAATGGTCTGGTGTGGCAAGGATCTGTCCTGGGACCAATTCTGTTTAATTTATTCATAAATGATATAGAGGATGGGATAAATAGCTCAATCTCAGTGTTTGCTGACATTACAAAGCTAAGCAGGGTAATAACTTCACAGCAAGATGTGGAAACCTTAGCATGGCAAATGAGGTTTAATGTTGAAAAATGTTAAGTAATGCATTTGGGTGCTAAAAATACGAAGGCAAGTTACTCATTAGGGGGAGAACTACTGGGGAAATCTAGGATGGAAAATGATCTGGGGGTCCTAGTAGATAATAGGCTCAGCAACGGCATGCGATGCCAAGGTGTTGCAAGCAAAGCGGGCAGAATATTAGCATGCATTAAAAAGGGGATTTACTCCAGAGATAAACGATAATTCTGATACTCTACAATACTCAGGTTTGGCCACATCTTGAGTATGCCATCCAGTTTTGGGCACCAGTCCTCAGAAAGGATGTGCTGGAACTGGAGAGAGTCCAGAGAAGGGCAACAAAGCTAATAAAGGGACTAGAGCACCTCAACTATGGAGAGAAGACGCTTGAGAGGTGATATGATAGCGATATACAAATACCTTACTGGTGACTCTAGCATAGGGAAAAAACTTCTCAGTGGGAGGGAGTTTAAAAAGACACGTGACCATTCAATGACACTGGAAGAGAAGTGGTTTAACCTTAAACCGCATAGAGGGCTCTTTACTCTCAGAGCGGTTAGGATGTTTAATTTCCTTCCACAAGAAGTGGTATCAAAAGGTTGCATTGATACATTAACCTTCCTAGCGGCATTCCCGAGTGTGGCTCGGGGTTAAATTTCAGAGCCAACAGCAGTAACCCCGAGCCACACTCGGGGTACCGCATGGAAGATCGCTGGATCCTGGAAGCAGGGTTACTTACCTTGTCACCGGGATCCAGCGATGTATCTCGGCGGTGTCTGGCGGCGGATCTTCCTCCCGATCCTTTCCGTGCCCCGGCTTCCATCTCCTGCGACGTGATGTTCGCAGGGGGGTGGAACCGGCGGCAAATTCAAATGTAAAACACACCAAACACACTGATACAATGCAAAATAAAAAAAATCACATTAGTTTGCCCCCAAGTGCCCTTTCCTGCAGTTTTACTGTACTTTTTATGTATATATATATATATATATATATATATATATACATATATATATATATATATATACGTATATATATATATATATATATATATATATATGTATATGTATATATATATATATATATATATATATATATGTAAAATATATATATATATATATATATATATATATTTGTATATATACAGTATATATATATATGTATGCATACATACATACTTTAACTTATTTATAGTTTTTTATTATATTATAATTTATGATTTTGTGTTTCAAACTTTATCATACCCGAGATGTTATAAAGAAGAATGCACAGTAAAAAAAAAATCATATGTAAATAGTTGGTTTGGGCTGCTCATTCTTAAGAATTACATGCAAAATAATGGTACCGCTTTCAGCACCTAAAATCCGAAAGAATCATACCGCCAGGGAGGTTAAAAAAACTTTTAGGCCTCTTTCACATGGGCGTTCCATATGTCCGTATATCACCCCATCTGTTTGCATGTCAATGGGATTGCGGATGTCAGTGGGTAACCATACGCTGACATCCGATTTGCGTCCTTTCAGTTCTGTTCCATTTTTTGGAACGGAACAGAACCCTATTTTTTCTTCCGTTTAAAAAATGGAAAGGACGCAAAATCGGATGTCAGCGGTGTCATCCACTGACATCCGCAATCCCATAGACATACATTATGTCCATATATCATTCGCAAACGGATGGGATGATATGCGAACATACGGACCGGATGACACAAATGTCATCCGTGTCCGTGAAAAAAAAAAAAAAGTGCCGGAGCGGATCGCAATACGGTCCGCCCCGTGTGAAAGGAGTCTTAGATGGGCACTTTAAGGATCACAACATACAGGGATATGGGAATTTGTATTGACATAAACACACACACACACAGACACACCACAGGTTGAACTGGAGGGACTGGTGTCTTTATTCGGCAAAGTGTGTATGTGGGGGGGGGGGGGGGGGCAGGTACCTGAGTTTAACAGGTATCTGCATCCACTTCTGGGTAAGATCGTAGATCGGCCATCTATGACATTTCCGGCCCCACTTCCTTCCCCCAACCGTTGCCTTCTGGGACAGGTCCCTGAAGATGGCAGGACCATTCAGAAAGCCCAGTGCGACTAGCGCATGCGCAGTATGAAATCGGCTGTGAATCCTGAAGGCTTCACTGCTGGTTTCCCTTACTTACAATGCCGGCGCCTGCATCCAAAGCCGATTGACGAATTGGCTCGGAATGCCGACATCATGGGATCCCTGGACAGGTAAGTGTCCTTATATTAAAAGTCAGCAGGTACAGTATTTGTAGCTGCTGACTTATTTTTTTTCCCCCGACTGGAGCTCTGCTTTCATATAAAACAACTGTGACCTGAAAGATGTTTAGTACTCCCTAGCAAGCTGCTTGTGGCCCCTGGGTCCAAGCAAATGGGTTTAGCTTCTTATGAGCCCCAGAGGCAGTCTTACTACACTGATTACTGGGATTGGTCCACATCATAACCCTTTTAATAAATATTATTTTTTTTACATAAATCATAAATCACTTCCTATGTTATGTTGTTTTGATATTGCCAGTTGAATTACCTCACTGATGCTTACAGAGTCAAGACAATGCGTTGAAAATATCCAATCCTGGATAAACGTTTTGGAACATTTTAGGCATATATAGCCTAAAATTAGTTTGTAATGGTGATCTGTTGATGCTTTTGATCACCCTATGTCAGCAATTATACCACAGTATCTTTTGTCCAAATATCTATGAAAGCTGTAAGGGTTTAAATTTGAAATAAATGCATTTTCAAAATAAGTTATGCAAAATAGCAAAGTCTACATTCTAATTGTATTTGACTAAAATAGAATAAATCTATAATCACTGAAACTAGTACATGTTACCCCCATATCTCTAACAACTATACCACAGCCCATAGCTATAACTGAATACACATTTTGCCTTATACATTTAGTTAATTATCACTGAATGTATTTTTTGTATTGCAGGTAAGAGATCGTGCTGTTCATTATATTGTGAAACAATGCCCAAAGCTAGAGAATATCACTCTCAGTTCATGCTCCCAAGTAACAGATGTAAGTCTAGTGGAAATCAGCACTTATCTAAGAACAATAACGTAAGTACAACTATACTGTTCTGTGACGCTTACACCTATAAATACTTAAGGTAAAAAAGTAATGCTGTGTCCAAATTACCACTCCTTGATGTACAAATAGCCCTCCCTGAATGAAGGGAAATGATGATGGTGTATGGTCAAGATTTTATATTTGAAAGTCTACACATTGATAAACTGATGTTTTATATAATGTTAAATAGTTTGTATGAAATGTATATTTTACAAATAAACACCTATTGCTGTGCATCAATAAGGCTTGCCATAGATGATACAATTTTCTTTCCTGTAACCATGGACTGCAGGAAAGAAAATCACTCTATTCCCTCATCAACACAGTCATGTTTAGATGGGAGAATTCCTCCTTTGGAGCTATTGTGTTTTCCCGGTGGGGTGGGGGTGGGGGCGTGGGAAGCCATTCCTGCTGGGAGAACACAGTGATTGTTGCTAGCGGCTATAGCTGCTGGCAATAATCGCATTTAATAATCTGACAAGCTGATTGTACCCAAGTTGAACGATGGATCGACTTGTGTACAATCAACCTACCCATAGAGGGCTCAAATCTTGGCCATTCCCTGCCGAACTGCTCAAGTTTCGAACCATCTAAGGCTGGCTTAACACTGTTTCCAGAACAGGCTAGGCCAGTGATGGGGAACCTTGGCACCCCAGATGTTTTGGAACTACATTTCCCATAATGCTCACCTACACTGAAGAGTGCATGAACCTCATGGGAAATATAGAGTTCAAAATATCTGGGGTGCCAAGGTTTGCTATCACCGGGCTAGGCTTTTGAATTAGAAAGCCCAGCACTGCATTTATGCTTTGTAGCAGACTGGTAAACCACTAAATATGATGTAACTGCTCTTGCTAGTAGAGGAAAAAGGTGTGTTGCCCAGGGAATGCCAAAACCATTTCTATCTGTGAAAATCTTGAAAACGTGTATATACAATAGTGTGTTGTCTAATTTGTTTAGGCATTAAAAAAAAAAAAAAAAAAAAAAATCCAAAATTAGAAGACTTATATTACATAAGTTTGTCTGTTGCTTTGGACTGGAAATTGCTCAGATTGTCATTAGGGTTGAGCGGACACCTAGATGTCCGTGTTCGACGGGTTCGGCCGAACTTTAAAAAAAAGTCCGGGTCCGTGTCCCGGACTTTTACCGAACTTTTCCCGGACACCGAACCCCATTGAAGTCAATGGGGACCCGAACTTTAAGGCACTAAAATGGCTCTAAAACACCAAAGGAAAGGGCTAGAGTGCTGCAAATGGCAGCAAAACGTAATTAAGAGCATGGCAAGTGCTCTGCAAACAAATGTGGATAGGGAAATAACTTAAAACAACAAAAAAAAACAGAAAAATAAAACAATGTTCTTCTTCATCTCTGAAGGACGAGGCCCATATGGAGTAGGAGGGAGGTTGAGGTGGTGGTGGATGTGGCGGTGACATAGGCGTGCGCACAGGGTGTGCTGGGTGTGCCTGGGCACACCCTAATCACCTAGGGCACATAGCATTGCCAGTGAGGAGATGGGAAAGATCTCCCTGGGACCTGCTCTGCTCTATTTCTCCTTGCCTACAGGTACATGGCCCCGATACATTACTCTCCCTGCTGGCAAACACATGCATGTGTATTTCAACTTTGGGGTGCACACCTTAATGCAATAGGCTGCGCACACCTATGGGCGGTGTAGGTGGAAGCGGCGGTGGAGGAGGACCAGGGCCGGATTAACAGCATCATGGGCTTGGTGCTGAGGATTTTGAAGGGCCTTAGGGCCGTGCCTTGCCATGCACCCAGAGGAGGAAGGGTGCAGCCATGCATGCCTAATTCAACATGGGATGCTGTCTCTGAAGCCCATAAACACATCCATGCATCGCCAACTGTCCCTCCTTGTCCGGCCTTCACGCTGTGTGGGGAGGTTCTGAGGGTGCTGCCTGGGGAAGCGAGCATAGAAGCCAGACTTCTGTGTTTACAAGTGACAGAAGAGCGGTAACAGTGAATATGGCCAACCCGGGGCCTATATAAAAGGTAGGGGCCTGGAGCTGCAGCTCCAATAGCCCCTACATTAATCTGGCCCTGAGGAGGAGGACGAGGTAGCCAACACTGCTTCTTTTCACAAATTTTAAATGAGGGTACACCCCAAAAGAGTGAGAAAGAGCAAAAATGGAACAATGGGTGGGTAAGGTCGGTATCCATTGCTATTCTGCATAAGGTACGGAAAAGTCCCGTGGGATCCATGCCTGGTTCATTTTAATGAACGTGAGCTTGTCCACATTGTCTCTGGACAGGCGGCTGCGCTTGTCTGTTATAACGCCCCCAGCCGTGCTAAATACCCGTTCAGATAATACACTGGCTGCAGGGCACGCCAGCACCTCCAAGGCGTAAAGGGCAAGCTCAGGCCATGTGCCCAATTTGGAGACCCAGAAGTTGAAGGGGGCAGACCCGTCATTCACTACATGTAGGCGTGTGCACACATACTGCTCCACCATGTTGGTAAAATGCTGCCTCCTGCTAAGACGTTCCATCTGAGCTGCTGGTGCTGCTGTTTGTTGTGGCGTGCTGACAAAGCTTTTCCACATTTCGGCCATGCTAACCCTGCCTTCTGAGGTGCTGGCGGTGCCCTGGTTGCGTTGGCGACCTCCTCCTCCTCCTCCTCTGCCTTGTGCTTCCACTGTGGCCCCGCTGTCAGATGGGAATGCCAGCAGCATGGCGTCTACCAGCGTGCGCTTGTACTCGCGCATCTTGCGATCGCGCTCCAGTGAGTGAATTAAGGACGGTACGTTGTCCTTGTAACGGGGATCCAGCAGCGTGGCCACCCAGTAATCAGCACAAGTTAGAATGTGGGCAACTCGGCGGTCGTTGTGGAGACACTGCAGCATGTAATCGCTCATGTGTGCCAGGCTGCCCAGAGGCAACGAAAGGCTGTCCTCTGTGGGAGGTGTATCGTCCGTGTCCTCTGTATCCCCCCAGCCACGCACCAGTGATGGCCATGAGCTGGCCTGGGTGCCACCCTGCTGTGAACATGGTTCCATCTCCTCCTCCAGCTCCTCCTCCTCCTCATCCTCCTCATCCTCCAGAACTGTGCCCCTGCTGGACAATTGCGTCCCTGGCGTTTGCGTGTGCAGGAACCCACCCTCGGAGCCCCTTGCGAATGACTGCCCTGAAAGCCTTGGAAATGTTACCTCTTCATCCTCCTCCTCCTCCTCATCCTGTGCCACATCCTCTTCCATCATCGCCCGAATTGTTTTTTCAAGGAGGCATAGAAGTGGGATAGTTAAGCTGAGAACGGCGTCATTGCCACTGGCCATGTTGGTGGAGTACTCAAAACAGCGCAACAAGGCACACAGGTCTCGCATGGAGGCCCAGTTAAATTAAATAGCGGAATAGAAAATATGATCCAAAAAAAGTGTATGTATATCACACGTACACAACCACACTGGGCCCCAATTACTATTGTTTGTACCCCTAAAAGGCTAGATGAGGAGTAGGGGGAGTATGGAACAGGCAGCACCCTCAAACCTTCAGAAGTATGAGATGAACCCCAACAACTTGGAAAGGTGGATCTCTCTCACACGTACCAACACAGACTATCCCCCAATTTAACTGATCCCCAAAGGTTTTTGATTAAATAGCGGAATAGAAAATATGATCCAAAAAAAGTGTATGTATATCACACGTACACAACCACACTAGGCCCCAATTACTATTGTTTGTACCCCTAAAAGGCTAGATGAGGAGTAGGGGGGGTATGGAACAGGCAGCACCCTCAAACCTTCAGAAGTATGAGATGAACCCCAACAACTTGGAAAGGTGGATCTCTCTCACACGTACCAACACAGACTATCCCCCAATTTAACTGATCCCCAAAGGTTTTTGATTAAATAGCGGAATAGAAAATATGATCCAAAAAAAGTGTATGTATATCACACGTACACAACCACACTAGGCCCCAATTACTATTGTTTGTACCCCTAAAAGGCTAGGAGTAGGGGGAGTATGGAACAGGCAGCACCCTCAAACCTTCAGAAGTATGAGATGAACCCCAACAACTTGGAAAGGTGGATCTCTCTCACACGTACCAACACAGACTATCCCCCAATTTAACTGATCCCCAAAGGTTTTTGATTAAATAGCGGAATAGAAAATATGATCCAAAAAAAGTGTATGTATATCACACGTACACAACCACACTAGGCCCCAATTACTATTGTTTGTACCCCTAAAAGGCTAGATGAGGAGTAGGGGGGGTATGGAACAGGCAGCACCCTCAAATCTTCAGAAGTATGAGATGAACCCCAAAAACTTGGAAAGGTGGATCTCTCTCACACGTACCAACACAGACTATCCCCCAATTTAACTGATCCCCAAAGGTTTTTGATTAAATAGCGGAATAGAAAATATGATCCAAAAAAAGTGTATGTATATCACACGTACACAACCACACTAGGCCCCAATTACTATTGTTTGTACCCCTAAAAGGCTAGATGAGGAGTAGGGGGGGTATGGAACAGGCAGCACCCTCAAACCTTCAGAAGTATGAGATGAACCCCAACAACTTGGAAAGGTGGATCTCTCTCACACGTACCAACACAGACTATCCCCCAATTTAACTGATCCCCAAAGGTTTTTGATTAAATAGCGGAATAGAAAATATGATCCAAAAAAAGTGTATGTATATCACACGTACACAACCACACTAGGCCCCAATTACTATTGTTTGTACCCCTAAAAGGCTAGATGAGGAGTAGGGGGGGTATGGAACAGGCAGCACCCTCAAACCTTCAGAAGTATGAGATGAACCCCAACAACTTGGAAAGGTGGATCTCTCTCACACGTACCAACACAGACTATCCCCCAATTTAACTGATCCCCAAAGGTTTTTGATTAAATAGCGGAATAGAAAATATGATCCAAAAAAAGTGTATGTATATCACACGTACACAACCACACTAGGCCCCAATTACTATTGTTTGTACCCCTAAAAGGCTAGATGAGGAGTAGGGGGAGTATGGAACAGGCAGCACCCTCAAACCTTCAGAAGTATGAGATGAACCCCAACAACTTGGAAAGGTGGATCTCTCTCACACGTACCAACACAGACTATCCCCCAATTTAACTGATCCCCAAAGGTTTTTGATTAAATAGCGGAATAGAAAATATGATCCAAAAAAAGTGTATGTATATCACACGTACACAACCACACTAGGCCCCAATTACTATTGTTTGTACCCCTAAAAGGCTAGATGAGGAGTAGGGGGGGTATGGAACAGGCAGCACCCTCAAACCTTCAGAAGTATGAGATGAACCCCAACAACTTGGAAAGGTGGATCTCTCTCACACGTACCAACACAGACTATCCCCCAATTTAACTGATCCCCAAAGGTTTTTGATTAAATAGCGGAATAGAAAATATGATCCAAAAAAAGTGTATGTATATCACACGTACACAACCACACTAGGCCCCAATTACTATTGTTTGTACCCCTAAAAGGCTAGGAGTAGGGGGAGTATGGAACAGGCAGCACCCTCAAACCTTCAGAAGTATGAGATGAACCCCAACAACTTGGAAAGGTGGATCTCTCTCACACGTACCAACACAGACTATCCCCCAATTTAACTGATCCCCAAAGGTTTTTGATTAAATAGCGGAATAGAAAATATGATCCAAAAAAAGTGTATGTATATCACACGTACACAACCACACTAGGCCCCAATTACTATTGTTTGTACCCCTAAAAGGCTAGATGAGGAGTAGGGGGGGTATGGAACAGGCAGCACCCTCAAACCTTCAGAAGTATGAGATGAACCCCAACAACTTGGAAAGGTGGATCTCTCTCACACGTACCAACACAGACTATCCCCCAATTTAACTGATCCCCAAAGGTTTTTGATTAAATAGCGGAATAGAAAATATGATCCAAAAAAAGTGTATGTATATCACACGTACACAACCACACTAGGCCCCAATTACTATTGTTTGTACCCCTAAAAGGCTAGATGAGGAGTAGGGGGGGTATGGAACAGGCAGCACCCTCAAACCTTCAGAAGTATGAGATGAACCCCAACAACTTGGAAAGGTGGATCTCTCTCACACGTACCAACACAGACTATCCCCCAATTTAACTGATCCCCAAAGGTTTTTGATTAAATAGCGGAATAGAAAATATGATCCAAAAAAAGTGTATGTATATCACACGTACACAACCACACTAGGCCCCAATTACTATTGTTTGTACCCCTAAAAGGCTAGGAGTAGGGGGAGTATGGAACAGGCAGCACCCTCAAACCTTCAGAAGTATGAGATGAACCCCAACAACTTGGAAAGGTGGATCTCTCTCACACGTACCAACACAGACTATCCCCCAATTTAACTGATCCCCAAAGGTTTTTGATTAAATAGCGGAATAGAAAATATGATCCAAAAAAAGTGTATGTATATCACACGTACACAACCACACTAGGCCCCAATTACTATTGTTTGTACCCCTAAAAGGCTAGGAGTAGGGGGAGTATGGAACAGGCAGCACCCTCAAACCTTCAGAAGTATGAGATGAACCCCAACAACTTGGAAAGGTGGATCTCTCTCACACGTACCAACACAGACTATCCCCCAATTTAACTGATCCCCAAAGGTTTTTGATTAAATAGCGGAATAGAAAATATGATCCAAAAAAAGTGTATGTATATCACACGTACACAACCACACTGGGCCCCAATTACTATTGTTTGTACCCCTAAAAGGCTAGATGAGGAGTAGGGGGAGTATGGAACAGGCAGCACCCTCAAACCTTCAGAAGTATGAGATGAACCCCAACAACTTGGAAAGGTGGATCTCTCTCACACGTACCAACACAGACTATCCCCCAATTTAACTGATCCCCAAAGGTTTTTGATTAAATAGCGGAATAGAAAATATGATCCAAAAAAAGTGTATGTATATCACACGTACACAACCACACTAGGCCCCAATTACTATTGTTTGTACCCCTAAAAGGCTAGATGAGGAGTGGGGGGGTGTGGAACAGGCAGCACCCTCAAACCTTCAGAAGTATGAGATGAACCCCAACAACTTGGAAAGGTGGATCTCTCTCACACGTACCAACACAGACTATCCCCCAATTTAACTGATCCCCAAAGGTTTTTGATTAAATAGCGGAATAGAAAATATGATCCAAAAAAAGTGTATGTATATCACACGTACACAACCACACTAGGCCCCAATTACTATTGTTTGTACCCCTAAAAGGCTAGATGAGGAGTAGGGGGGGTATGGAACAGGCAGCACCCTCAAATCTTCAGAAGTATGAGATGAACCCCAAAAACTTGGAAAGGTGGATCTCTCTCACACGTACCAACACAGACTATCCCCCAATTTAACTGATCCCCAAAGGTTTTTGATTAAATAGCGGAATAGAAAATATGATCCAAAAAAAGTGTATGTATATCACACGTACACAACCACACTAGGCCCCAATTACTATTGTTTGTACCCCTAAAAGGCTAGATGAGGAGTAGGGGGGGTATGGAACAGGCAGCACCCTCAAACCTTCAGAAGTATGAGATGAACCCCAACAACTTGGAAAGGTGGATCTCTCTCACACGTACCAACACAGACTATCCCCCAATTTAACTGATCCCCAAAGGTTTTTGATTAAATAGCGGAATAGAAAATATGATCCAAAAAAAGTGTATGTATATCACACGTACACAACCACACTAGGCCCCAATTACTATTGTTTGTACCCCTAAAAGGCTAGATGAGGAGTAGGGGGGGTATGGAACAGGCAGCACCCTCAAACCTTCAGAAGTATGAGATGAACCCCAACAACTTGGAAAGGTGGATCTCTCTCACACGTACCAACACAGACTATCCCCCAATTTAACTGATCCCCAAAGGTTTTTGATTAAATAGCGGAATAGAAAATATGATCCAAAAAAAGTGTATGTATATCACACGTACACAACCACACTAGGCCCCAATTACTATTGTTTGTACCCCTAAAAGGCTAGATGAGGAGTAGGGGGGGTATGGAACAGGCAGCACCCTCAAACCTTCAGAAGTATGAGATGAACCCCAACAACTTGGAAAGGTGGATCTCTCTCACACGTACCAACACAGACTATCCCCCAATTTAACTGATCCCCAAAGGTTTTTGATTAAATAGCGGAATAGAAAATATGATCCAAAAAAAGTGTATGTATATCACACGTACACAACCACACTAGGCCCCAATTACTATTGTTTGTACCCCTAAAAGGCTAGATGAGGAGTAGGGGGAGTATGGAACAGGCAGCACCCTCAAACCTTCAGAAGTATGAGATGAACCCCAACAACTTGGAAAGGTGGATCTCTCTCACACGTACCAACACAGACTATCCCCCAATTTAACTGATCCCCAAAGGTTTTTGATTAAATAGCGGAATAGAAAATATGATCCAAAAAAAGTGTATGTATATCACACGTACACAACCACACTAGGCCCCAATTACTATTGTTTGTACCCCTAAAAGGCTAGATGAGGAGTAGGGGGGGTATGGAACAGGCAGCACCCTCAAACCTTCAGAAGTATGAGATGAACCCCAACAACTTGGAAAGGTGGATCTCTCTCACACGTACCAACACAGACTATCCCCCAATTTAACTGATCCCCAAAGGTTTTTGATTAAATAGCGGAATAGAAAATATGATCCAAAAAAAGTGTATGTATATCACACGTACACAACCACACTAGGCCCCAATTACTATTGTTTGTACCCCTAAAAGGCTAGGAGTAGGGGGAGTATGGAACAGGCAGCACCCTCAAACCTTCAGAAGTATGAGATGAACCCCAACAACTTGGAAAGGTGGATCTCTCTCACACGTACCAACACAGACTATCCCCCAATTTAACTGATCCCCAAAGGTTTTTGATTAAATAGCGGAATAGAAAATATGATCCAAAAAAAGTGTATGTATATCACACGTACACAACCACACTAGGCCCCAATTACTATTGTTTGTACCCCTAAAAGGCTAGGAGTAGGGGGAGTATGGAACAGGCAGCACCCTCAAACCTTCAGAAGTATGAGATGAACCTCAACAACTTGGAAAGGTGGATCTCTCTCACACGTACCAACACAGACTATCCCCCAATTTAACTGATCCCCAAAGGTTTTTGATTAAATAGCGGAATAGAAAATATGATCCCAAAAAAGTGTATGTATATCACACGTACACAACCACACTAGGCCCCAATTACTATTGTTTGTACCCCTAAAAGGCTAGGAGTAGGGGGAGTATGGAACAGGCAGCACCCTCAAACCTTCAGAAGTATGAGATGAACCCCAACAACTTGGAAAGGTGGATCTCTCTCACACGTACCAACACAGACTATCCCCCAATTTAACTGATCCCCAAAGGTTTTTGATTAAATAGCGGAATAGAAAATATGATCCCAAAAAAGTGTATGTATATCACACGTACACAACCACACTAGGCCCCAATTACTATTGTTTGTACCCCTAAAAGGCTAGGAGTAGGGGGAGTATGGAACAGGCAGCACCCTCAAACCTTCAGAAGTATGAGATGAACCTCAACAACTTGGAAAGGTGGATCTCTCTCACACGTACCAACACAGACTATCCCCCAATTTAACTGATCCCCAAAGGTTTTTGATTAAATAGCGGAATAGAAAATATGATCCCAAAAAAGTGTATGTATATCACACGTACACAACCACACTAGGCCCCAATTACTATTGTTTGTACCCCTAAAAGGCTAGGAGTAGGGGGAGTATGGAACAGGCAGCACCCTCAAACCTTCAGAAGTATGAGATGAACCCCAACAACTTGGAAAGGTGGATCTCTCTCACACGTACCAACACAGACTATCCCCCAATTTAACTGATCCCCAAAGGTTTTTGATTAAATAGCGGAATAGAAAATATGATCCCAAAAAAGTGTATGTATATCACACGTACACAACCACACTAGGCCCCAATTACTATTGTTTGTACCCCTAAAAGGCTAGGAGTAGGGGGAGTATGGAACAGGCAGCACCCTCAAACCTTCAGAAGTATGAGATGAACCCCAACAACTTGGAAAGGTGGATCTCTCTCACACGTACCAACACAGACTATCCCCCAATTTAACTGATCCCCAAAGGTTTTTGATTAAATAGCGGAATAGAAAATATGATCCCAAAAAAGTGTATGTATATCACACGTACACAACCACACTAGGCCCCAATTACTATTGTTTGTACCCCTAAAAGGCTAGATGAGGAGTAGGGGGAGTATGGAACAGGCAGCACCCTCAAACCTTCAGTATGAGATTGTGTTCACTGTACCCCACAAAGATTGAGTTCACTGCACCCCACAATGATTGTGTTCACTGCACCCCACAAAGATTGTGTTCACTGCACCTCACAAAGATTGTGTTCACTGTACCCCCCAAAGATTGTGTTCACTGCACCCCACAAAGATTCTGTTCACTGTACCCCACAAAGATTGTGTTCACTGCACCCCAAAAAGATTGTGTTCACTGCACCCCAAAAAGGATGTTGTTCACTGCACCCCAAAAAGGATGTTGTTCACTCCACCCCAAAAAGATTGTGTTCACTGCACCCCACAAAGATTGTGTTCACTGCACCCCAAAAAGATTGTGTTCACTGCACCCCAAAAATGATTTTGTTCACTGCACCCCAAAAAGGATTTTGTTCACTGCACCCCAAAAAGGATGTTGTTCACTCCACCCCAAAAAGATTGTGTTCACTGCACCCCAAAAAGATTGTGTTCACTGCACCCCACAAAGGATTTTGTTCACTGCACCCCAAAAAGATTGTGTTCACTGCACCCCAAAAAGGATGTTGTTCACTGCACCCCAAAAAGGATTTTGTTCACTGCACCCCAAAAAGATTGTGTTCACTGCACCCCACAAAGGATTTTGTTCACTGCACCCCACAAAGATTGTGTTCACTGCACACCAAAAAGGATTGTGTTCACTGCACCCCAAAAAGATTTTGTTCACTGCACCCCAAAAAGATTGTGTTCACTGCAGCCCAAAAAGATTGTGTTCACTGCAGCCCAAAAAGATTGTGTTCACTGCAGCCCAAAAAGATTGTGTTCACTGCAGCCCAAAAAGATTGTGTTCACTGCAGCTCACACACAGAAAAATGGATGTGGATCACTGACACCTGCCTATCTCCAATCCCACACCACACAGCAATATCGATTGTAGTTTGTAGAACACAGTTTCCCTAAAATTCAGCAGACTCTGTCCCTAACAGGATTGAGAAGAGATCGTAGATCAGGATTGAGTGCAGACCCCACCCCCCACACAGCAATATCGATTGTAGTTTGTAGAAGACACTGACCCTATATAATTCAGCAGACTCTATCCCTAAAATGCCTACAACTCGCCCTGCCTAAACACTCCGACCTGTCCCTCAATTCTATCCGGACACAAATGGTTTTTTCCTGCCTATCTTTCCCTAATCAGCAGCCAGCACGTTGATGTGTGCTCTGTCCCTGAATCTAAGCAGCATAATGACGCCGCTGCGGCTGCCTCGAACTTATAAAGACTTGGTCACATGCTTCAGACGGCCAATCACAGCTACTGAGACATTTGCAGGCATGGCTGGGATGGCTTAAGGCACACCAGTTAAACGATTGTTGATTGGCTGTTGAAAGCCCGCCATGAAAAGAGCGCCAAAGCATGCAAAACCCGGAAATAAAACGACCGAACACGGATTTTTACCCGAACATACAGTAAAGTGTCCGTGTCCGTGTTCGGGTACAAAAAATCCAATTATTCGGTACGAACACGAATAATACAGTCCGTGTTCGCTCAACACTAATTGTCATAGCTCCTTTTTCAGTTCGAAGGAGCTTGTCATTTATCCTGCATCTGTTTCTAGTTTAATTTAACAACATCATTTAACAAATGAAAATGTTTACTTTGGAAAGTTAATGTTCACCGAGCTTATTGGATAGGATATAGCTATGCTCACTTTAAGCATCCAATGTGGTTGCTGGTAAAAATCATATTTTTCAAATTTAATTTGCATATTTGATTGGGTAATAAACACAGGTTCATCTTTTTTTACTAAACATACACCTATTAAACTGAACACTCATTTTACTAAGTGAATAGCCTCTACTGCCTTGGTAAATCAATCCCACTGTAAAATTTTGAATTTTAATTATCAAAACAAAAGAGAAGCTGCCAGTATAGTACCACATCCTAAAGCATCTACATAGAAAAGGGGAGAAATAAGCAGACTTTACTGTTACTGGGGAAACAACAACAGATAAAATTACAAACGCTGTAATAAATGATAACAATCACAAGATAAAAATACATGATGATTGTTTAAAAATAAATGTAATTTCCAAGATTTATGTTTAACATATATTTTCTTAGATAGGTCACTCCCTCATGAACATGTGAAAAAGGTCCTGAGGAAGAACTTATGTGAAACGCGTCAACCTTTTCTGGACTGCTATGTTAGGAAGTTATCTGTTAAAATATTCACATTACATATTGTTATCATAGGAGATGTGACTTAATACTAGGGATATATTATCCCATGGTATTTTTATTTTGTGATTCATTTATTAAAGCCTGGAAGCAATTTTACCAGTTGTAGTTTCCCTGGTACCAGTAACTTTCCCTCTTCTATGTAGTTATTATCAATACATATTTGGGATATAGCAATATCTGATTTATAAAGGTAAAATGTACCTTTGTTATTAATTGTAGGTTAAATTTGGAAACACTAATAGATGTCATACTGCTGGGTAATGTTATTAAAATAAAATTGGGTCCAAGCTCCTGAATACAGCAGAATATTTTAATGTTGGTTTCCATATAAACGATTACATTGTGCAGTGTTTAATCTGCCCCCCTAGGTATCTTGACGTAAGTGGATGTAAAAAGATATCAGATATAGGAATTCAAGCACTAGCAAGAAGCTGCCAACAGATTCGATATCTGGATCTTAGTTCAACGGGAACAGGAAAAAGAGGGTACATTTTACAAATCTTTTATTTTTTAATTTTATTTATTTATTATTTTATTAATATGGTCAGAATCAGTTTTACCCTAACTGTGTCACATAGGTATTGATAGTGCTTTATCAGGCTTGTCTGGTTCATTTGGGAATATTTATATTTCAGGAAACACCTGCCACTGAGTTGAATCCATTTATGGTCAGATGAGATTAAAGTAGAACTATAAGCTCAGAAAAAAAAAACTATGCAGCAGCACCAGACAAAACTTATTAAAGGATTACTAAAGGCAAAATGTTTTTAAGTTTTGGATAGGTTTTTTTATTGCTGTTTGTGCCCCTGTTAGGAAGATTCACCCTCTCTATTTGTCCTGTTTACCATTATCATCAAGTGAAAGTAAAAGAAAACACCAAATTTTGGGTTGACATCAGAACAGTAAGGTCCCTTTCAGGCTGGGCGGACTCTCTGCTGATCCCCGCTGAGCAGGTGGATGTAAGGTCTGTGTCTGCTCCCCTATGCAGAGCGGACAGAGACACAGCCCGCTGTTCTCTATGGGGTGGTCAGATGGATGTGAACGGCCTGTCCGTTTCCATCTGTCAATCATCCGATCTGTTCTACCAGGCGGATCCCCATCTATCTGTTTTTAGCAGACAGGATCAGGTCAGATGCCGGCGGGTGTCAGTGGACATCTCTGCTGACATACACCTCTCCATAGAAAGCTATAAATGGTTCAAACAGGTCCGCCTGAAAAACTGACAGGTGGACTTGATCGGTCCATCAGTGTGAAAGGGGCCTAATAGAGAGGAAATCTTAAAAAAAAAAAATCTAAAAAAAAGACATTTTGCCTTCAGTTACACTTTATTTATGTTTTTAATTGTTTTATTTTTTTATTTTACCATTAATGGTAAAGTAGAACTGAAGGTAAAAAGAAAAAAAAAACCATCAGGATTTGATGCTGATGGACCATACCACCTATGTGCACAAGGCCTTACTACAGCTCTAAGTAAGAAGGGACAGGTGCACCAACCCAGACACACAAGCTCTGCACCCATGTCTGTGCACCCGTCCCTGCATACCAGTCAAATTCGACTGAGCGGGTGATTCCATACAACCAATGCTTTAAAACTAGCTTAGTATTAGTACCAAAAAGAAAACAAACAACTGTGCATGCTACACAGGGCTGAGCATCCATGTGTAAAATCCAAAAGTAGGACGCACTCATAACCACAGTAAGCGATCGTCTGTGTCGTGAAACGCGTCAACCTGACATGTCTGTCATGCACTGTCTATATGAAATTGTCTATGAGGAATAAAGGATATCATTGATTTCAAGTTCTGCCTTGAGTGCGGTCCTACTTTTGGATTTTCTACTACTTACGGATGACGGATCTGACCTGCACCAGGCTTAATACTACACCTGAGCGGCTTTTCTTTGTTTGACTTGAGCATCCATGTGACTGAGCCCTAAGTGTTACTATTCTGAAGCAAGTTCAAGTCATAGCTGTGTAAATCTCTGAACAGGATGGACAGAAATACAAAGTCTTTGGCAGTTAAAACCGCTCTCATTTATGTATTTTGTCTTTGTATTTAGTTATTGGCTTGGAATTCAGCTTTAAAAATAAAAGCATGATTATTCCAAGTCATTAAAATAATCTGAAATGTCCACTTGATGTTATACACTGTGTATAAAACTCATGGATGAACTCCCACCATGGTCTGATAGCCACTTCTGATTTTATAATGCTTGTGTTTGTTTTCATCTGACAGCAAAAATATAGTTAGTATCTAATTAGTGAGAAGGGCTAACTGCTTCTGAGAAGGCCGTGAGTCATAGGAACTCATGATAATAGCATGCAGCCAGGTATAATGAGGGCCCTTACTATTCATTATTTATTCAATAATGGATCACTAATTAAAACACGGAAATACGAAAAAGATACAAAAAAGATCCTAAGAGCTTTTGAAAACATTTTCAATCCCCTGTTGTAGCATAAGATTCTGTGTTTTAAAAGAAGTGCTGCTATGGTTACAAGTGCCGTTTGATTTTCATTTTTTAATGTATAATCCAAAATTCCCCAGAGAGCCCTTTGCTGGCTAGCAGTGTTGGAGAATTTTGTATTGACAGCTAAATGACCTACCCCGTCATTGCTAGCTAAAAACTGACTGAGCAGGTCTCACATAATAAATGTTTGGATTTGGAATAGTATAGGACCACCTTGGAGTTGTGTGACATCCATATATATTTGTAAATTTTTGAAACTGTGACCTCCATTGCATTTGTAAATCATATATAATCAGATCTCTGTTGACTAAAAGGGCTTTTAGTTCTATGGATATTTTAGTCTTTTCAAGGCACTCTTAGTGAGTTATGCCTCCAACTCTATACCTCATTGCAAAAATCTACTCTTAGTTCTGCTGTATTGAATAACTCTTTTCAGTGTTGAGGAACATAGCAATGTCTAGTGCATACTTTTTCAACCAGGGCCCAGGTACCCTGGGGTGCCATGAGGTTTCTTCAGGGGTGCCTTGACAAAATGCCTAAAAAATGTATAAATATTGTATACAAGCCAGCAGGTGGATCAAGCCTACCCTTTAGTAACACAAAGCCAAGGGGTTTTCATTATGCACCATTACAACTAGACACTGGCATCCTAACAACCAAACACATTATCAATTGATAAGGATGATGTCTATTGTCTTCACAGCATCCCTGTTTGACCCTCCCCTGCTCCTCTCCCTCAGCACTGGGGTCACATTAGCTGAATGATGGAGAGAAATAGAGGGAGAAGAGATACATTGGAATACTAGTCAGTACCAGTGTGCAAAAAAATGTATTTGCGTTGGAAGATTAAATCACCTCTAGCGTTGGGTGTCCTGCGTCTGGATGTTGCTGCATTACTTAAAGTTATTAGAATAGTTTTTACATTTTAGAAGGGGGTGCCTCGTGTCCATAATTTTAAAGGGTGCCTTGAGATTGTTTATAATTTTTTTAAATCAGAAACCAAGTTTATTGGGAAAAACAAGAATTTACAGATTGCACACAGTTCACATCATTCCCAAAGACAAGTACATCCATATAACTGAAACAACAACAATAACAAAAATAGACCCACCCTGCCATAAATCTCTCCCAGGAGAGAGGGAAAAGGTATAGCACAGTTATCCAGTGCAAATCCCCCTCCCCCAAACTCCAAAAATCCACAATCACTGCAGCAGGCGATCTAAGATCAAATCCTTAGGCGCCAAGCCAGGAACTGCCAGCCATCCCCCCCATATCTTATCATATCTATGCGGGACTCCGTGTTGGTAGATCAAGCATTCACATCTTAAAGTATTACCCATTGCCTGGACCCACATCTCCAACGTAGGAGGAGACGGGGCAACCCAGTGCTGTAAGATAACCTTCTGGGCCTGAAATAGGGACCTGGTAACTGTCCATCTAATATTAACATCAACATCTTGAGTGAAGTCCTCCACCACACTGAGAAGGCAGGGCTTTGGGTCCACCGGCACTGAAAGGAGATAGGCAGCGTTAATGGTCCGAACCACCGCCGTCCAATACCTGTGGAGCTTAGGGCACTGCCATAGTAGATGAATGAGGTCACCATTGTCCCTGTGGCAACGAGTACACAGCGGGTCTGCCCGCAGTCCCAACCTGTGCAAATGTGCTGGCGTGCGATGCACCCAGAGAATTATGTACAATTGTGAAAGTCTTTGCGTCACATTCAATGAGCAGTATCGCACCATCTCCAATGCCTCCTCCCACTGGTCATCAGTAAGGTAGCCACTGTACCCCAGCCGGACTAGGAAACCGTTCCAGGTAATAACCCAAGAAGGCTGGGCCCCAATGGCATGCTATAGCTGGAGGTAGGAGAACTGCATACTCCGGGGTATATCAAATCTGGCCTGCAGCTGCACAAATGTCAGCAACCTGCCATGATCAAACACCCCCCCCCACGCCATAGAGCTTCACAGGGCAAATCCGCCAATTCTGGATATGTCAGATTACACCATAGCGGGCTGAACTCCGTGAAGCCAGTCACCCGCTGAAGTTGCTTCGCATTAGCCCACACCTTATGCATCAATCTATACGTGGGGAAAAGCTTGTTTGATTGTGCTAATAACTGCGACTCCAGGGCCCCTGGAAGGTCATCAGCCCCCACCGCCTGTAATATTACCACGAGCGTGGAGTCCCTCTTCCCCCCACCCCGACACCAAGGGCTCCCAGCATGTGTTGCAACTGTGCTGCCAAGTAGTAGACCAAGGGATTAGGGAATGCCAGCCCCCCATGATCTTTAGGGCATTGTAATTGTTCCAGTTTAATCCTAGCCGTACCAGTCTTCCATAGCAGAGAGCGGAAAAGGGAGTTGACCAGCCTAAAAATCTTAAGAGGAATAACCACCGGTGTGTTATGAAGCAAATATAAGAGTTGGGGCATAAAAATCATTTTTACCAAGTTGGCCCTCCCCGCCACCGAGAGCCAAAGTTTAGACCAGATTCCTATCTTATCTCTAAACCTCATTAGGAGTGGGAAAATATTCAGTCTACAGTATGTTGTGATATCCGCTGAAATAACAATGCCCAAATATTTGAACTGTTCCACCACCGGGACGGGGCAGAAGGTGGCCAGCTGGGGGTCAAGTCCCTGGTCCAACAGCAACAAGGCCGACTTAGACCAATTAATGGTGAGGCCAGAGAACTCACCGAATGCCGTAATAATTTGCATCACCGTCCGCAGGGATGGGCCAGTGTCACCCAACAGCAGCAGCATATCGTCAGTTTGTAGATAACAACACTAGAGACCTACTCTAACTTGGCATACAGGGGGTCATTTACTAAAGCCGGAGAGTGCAAAATCTGGTGCGACTCTCCATAGAAATCAATCAGCTTCCAGGTTTTATTGCCAAAGCTTAACTGGACAAGCTGAAATTAGAAGCTGATTGGCTACCATGCACATCTGCACCAGATTCTGAGTGCACCAGCTTTAGTAAATCCCCCCTAATGAGACAGGCAGTGTAGCAGAGAGGCATATTTGCCTCTACTACCATTTCCCTGTCACTGGTTGTTAAAGTGGTAGTAAACTGCACAACTTTTTTATTCTCTTAACCCTGCAAGGTAAAGGCATAATGTGTTAGTATGCATCGCATACTAGCTTATTATGAAATACTTACCTTAGAATGAAGCCCTCCAGCACCACACTGTCACTGCTGAAGGCGCTTCCATCTTCACCCAGTCTTGCTTCTGGGTATGTGCCCTCCGACTGTCTGATTGGCCGCGTTGCGAAGATGTCACTCCCATGCATGAGTCGGGGAGTCACGGACTGCGGCACAGAGCTCTGTAGGGATGGCACGGGTATGCCATCCCTTCAGAACACATGCGCCGTGGATGTCACCGACTGCATGCAGTGTAAATATCTCCTAAACCGTGCAGGTTCAGGAGATAGTCACTGTACCTACAGGTAAGCCTTATTATAGGTTTACCTGTAGGTACAAATGCCAATAAAGGGTTTACTTCTAATATAAGGATGCTGTCAGCTTCTTCTCCTAACAGCTGGTGATCCTGCAGTGGGTGGAGCCTGATGTAGAGTTTGAGACACTAGTTTCCTATCAGGGCCATCTCACCTTGTGATTAACAGCAGATGGTGGGTGGATTCTTTATCCAATAGCAGGCTGTCTATTGTATAAGAATCTGCTCACTGCCTGCTGTCAAACACAAGGAAAGAAGACCTGAAGGGGAACTAGTGTCTGCGAAACTCTATCAGGCTCCATCCCCGGTACAAAACTCCCGGCTGCTGTGCTGTCTTACAGGTTACAGGTGTATAGACATCCCAACCCTTAGTGCACCCCCACACTGTACAACTGGTCCAAATCATTTGGTGGATGGGGGATTATGGTGTGGGGGTTGTTTTTCAGGGGTTGGGCTTTGCCCCTCAGTTCCAATGAAGGAAACTCTTAAGGTGTCAGCATACCAAGACATTTCGGACAATTTCATGCTCCCAACTTTGTGGGAACAGTTTGGGGATGGCCCCTTCCTGTTCCAACGTGACAGATGAGCGAGTTTGGTGATAGATGAGCGAGTTTGGTGGAGGAACTTGACTGGCCTGCACAGTTGACCCGATAGAACACTTTTGGGATTAATTAAGAAGCCAGGCCTTCTCGTCCAACAACAGTGCCTGACCTCACAAATGCGCCTCTGAAGGAATGGTCAAACATTCCCATAGACACACTCCTAAACCTTGTGGACAGCCTTCCCAGAAGAGTTGATATAGCTGCAAAGGGTGGGCCAATGCAATATTGAACCCTACAGACTAAGACTGGGATGCCATTAAAGTTCATGTGTGTTTAAAGGCAGGCGTCCCAATACTTATGACAATATATTGTATGTGAAGGTTTTTGTGTGAGCATTAAATTATGTTTTTGGCACACTGGATGTGAGTTTTGTTGCCGACACATTTTTCAATGGGTGCTTATTGTGCGTCTGTGCACCTGCCTTATTTTTTCCATTGCACTACCAGGCTGTTAACACATCTGTTTCTGAAGGTCACATGTGTTTGTTTTTTTACATGCATTTGTGTTAGGTTTCATTGAAAATGAATGGCAATGCCTAAACAAAAGTGCAATTGTACTGCATGTCAATGAGCACAAAGATACAAATTAATGTACACTACAATGCACGTGCACAAGTGTGAATGCCTGAAAACAACCTGATTTTCAACAGATAATTACTCAGGAATGGTAACATGCATGTAAAACAAATTCAACCTTATCTCTATTTTGTCTCAACCTGCATTATAAAGCTGCGATCTTGTCTTCTATGGCAAAAAACAATCGACTGCTTGCACACTTTCCAGTGTAATGCATAATCCGTAGGGTCAACAGGAAGATTTTTCCCCTTAATGACCAGGCCATATTTTGCGATTTGACACTGCGTTATTTTAACGGACAATTGCGTGGACGCGCGACGCTGTACCTAAATAAAATTGATGGGTTTTTTTCCCACAAATAGAGCTTTCTTTTGGTGGTATTTGATCACCTTTGTGATTTTTATTGTTTGTGCTATAACCAAAACAAGAGTGACAATTCTGAAAAAAAAGCAACATTTTTCACATTCTGCTATATAACATTCCCCAAAAAATTTAAAAATCAAAATTTTTTAACGTTTAAGGCCAATTTGTTTTCTGCTACATATTTTTGGTAAAGAAAATCACAGTAAGCATATTGTGATTGGTTTGCGCAAAAGTTATTGCGTCTACTAACTACGGGAAAGATTTATGTAATTTTTATTTTTTTTTTTTTTTACTAGTAATGGCAGTGACCTGCGATTTTTTGCAGGACTGTGACATTGCGGCGGACAGATCTGACCCCTGACTGACATATTTGACTTTTAGGGGGACTAGTGACATTACTACAGTAATCAGTGCTAAAAATATGCACTGTTACTGTAATAATGATATTGGCAGGGAAGGGGTTAACAGTGTGGGTGATCAAGGGGTTAAATGTGTACCTAGGGGCGTGTTTCTAACTGTGGGGGTATGGCTTGTGGAAAGACCATAGAGACCTATGATCCTAAATAAAAGGATCAAAGGGGCTCTGTGATCATTCCAGGGAGAAGAACAGTCAGCTGTGTTTACAACAGCTGCCTGTCCTTCATTTTCAGCAGGGAATGATTGTAGGTGTCAATCGACAATTGGAGCCGCCTGACCCATGCATCGGCTTCCCTTCTCGCCCCCTAGCTGCAGGCGTGTGACCGACGTATACCTACGGTGGTTTGCCTGGGAGAGCCACACTGCTGCAGTAAATAGGCGGCGTGTGGTCGGCAACCGGTTAAGCAATGCCATAAATTTACAAAAGAAATGAGCTGCATTGCTAAGATTCTGGCTCCAGAGAACTAACAAGCAAATTCCACTCTTGGGTGTAATATGGTAAATCTGAGGTAATTTGGTAAATCTGAGGTAATGTGGTAAATCTGAGGTAATGTGATAAATCTGACGTAATATGGTAAATCTGACGTAATAAGGTATATCTGATGTAATGTGGTAAATCTGCGGTAATATGGTAAATCTGATGTAATATGGTAAATCTGAGGTAATATGGTAAATCTGATGTAATATGGTAAATCTGAGGTAATATGGTAAATCTGAGGTAATATGGTAAATCTGACGTAATATGGTAAATCTGAGGTAATATGATAAATCTGACGTAATGTGGTAAATCTGACGTAATATGGTAAATCTGACGTAATATGGTAAATCTGACGTAATAAGGTAAATCTGACGTAATATGGTAAATCTGATGTAATATGGTAAATCCGATGTAATATGGTAAATCCGATGTAATATGATAAATCTGAGGTTATGTGATAAATCTGAGGTAATATAGTAAATCTGAGGTAATATGGTAAATCTGAGGTAATATGATAAATCTGACGTAATAAGGTAAATCTGACGTAATATGGTAAATCTGAGGTAATATGATACATTTGACATACTGTGGTAAATCTGACGTACTATGATAAATCTGATGTAATTAGGTAAATCTGACGTAATATGGTAAATCTGATGTAATATGGTAAATCTGAGGTAATATGATAAATCTGAGGTTATGTGATAAATCTGAGGTAATATAGTAAATCTGAGGTAATATGGTAAATCTGAGGTAATATGATAAATCTGACGTAATAAGGTAAATCTGACGTAATATGGTAAATCTGAGGTAATATGATACATTTGACATACTGTGGTAAATCTGACGTACTATGATAAATCTGATGTAATTAGGTAAATCTGACGTAATATGGTAAATCTGATGTAATATGGTAAATCTGAGGTAATATGATAAATCTGACGTAATGTGGTAAATCTGATGTAATATGGTAAATCTAATAATGTAGGGTGCGGGGAGCAAAGTGCCCAAACCCGTGCAACCACTGCATTATTTTCATAAGTCTGGCAGCAGGAATATGGCATTGCTGTGGTCTAATAATATATCATTAGAAGAAGACTTGGACAAATAGTAATATCAGTTTTCACCATGACAAATCATTAAGTGTCCATCTCTTAAGGAAACCTAAACGTATATGCTTTACCTTAAGGCTGGTGACCTGCATTACACAACACAAAGATACGCAATGGATGCTTTCAAATATCAGATAATATACTCTTGGACACTCCAACATCCAGCTTTCATTTCTGTGATTTTAAAATGAAACAGAGCTTATTATGGGCAACAAAAACTGTTCTTGTTAGCACACATTTTATATGTAATCTATGTGGACTAACTTTAACAGTGTCAGATAATTAAGTGGTTGTTAACTATCACCTTGTAAAACAACCCTCAGTTTAACCACTTCAGCTCTGGAAGCTTTTACCCCCCCTCCATGACCAGGCCATTTTTCGCAATATGGCACTGCGTTATTTTAACTGACAATTGCATGGTTGTGCGACGCTGTACCCAAATAAAATGTGTGTCCTTTTTTTCCCCACAAATGCCATTCTTTTGGTAGTATTTGATCACCTCTGCGGTTTTTATTTTTTGCGCTAGAAACAAAAAATGTTGAAAAAAAAACTTTCTGACACATCTAATAAAAAAAATGTAAAAAATCTGATTTCTTCATCAATTTAGGCCAATATGTATTCTGCTACATTTTTGGTAAAAGAAAATCCCAATAAGTGTATATTGATTGGTTTACGCAAAAGGTACATCTACAAACTATGGGATAGATTTTTGGACTTTCTATTTTTTTAATATTTTTTACTAGTAATGGCGGCTATCAGTGACTTTGCGACGTTGCGGCAGACAAATCTGACACTAAGTGACACTATTTGGGGACCAGTGACACCAATACAGTGATCGGTGCTAAAAAAATGCACTGTCACTGTACTAATGACATTGGCAGGGGTGATCAAAGGGTTAAATGTGTTCCCTTGGAGTACTTTCTTACTGTGTGGGAGACGGTTGCACTGTAGGAAGACAGAGATCTGTGTTCCTGCTTAGCGGAAACACAAGATCTCTGTCTTCCTTACTAGCAGAACGGGGATCTGCCTTGTTTACATAGGCAGACCACCGTTCTGCCTCTCTCCAAGGGAACGCGGAGTTCCTGGAGGCCACTGATTGGCTCCTGCTGTGTTCAATCACAGCAGCAGCGGGTCTCCGGTGACGTGCGTGCGTACCCCAGACCAGGAAGAAGAAATCACGTACAGGTACATGATTTTGCGCTTAAGGGCCGCCCTGCCACAGTATATGTACGTGGGGCGGTCCTTAAGCGGGTAAGATAGATATGTGATCACATTCCCTCTGTTCTCAGCTGCAACAGTTAGGGGAGAAGAGAAGCAGTAGCACACTGAGCTACCCAGTGAATGGCTGTGGAGGGGGTATGTGTCAGGACAAGTCTGATCATTGGAGGAGAGAACACTGAGTTCCCAGCACAGCTAGAGAACTGACCACGACGTGCTCTCCTGCCTAGTGTGGTCAGTTTTTAATAGGAAAGCAGAGGGACTGACAGGATCAAAAGGGATTTCACACAAAGGAAGCAATACAAAGAGAACAGTATACATTTTCATACAAGTACATGGTACAGCAGGCACATATCAGGAATATGAAATGTTGGGTTCACATAAACTTAAAGTAGCTGAGTATCCCAAAAAAAGACATTACCCACAAAAATGATATGTAAAATGCAGTAACCCCTAGTGACTAACCAGAAATCACCTTTCACTAAGCCGATAATATAAAAACTGAAGTCTTATTGGCTGTTGTAGTTACTGCAAATTACACAATATTATATGCTTCAGGTGCGGCCTTATACAATAAACCTGATGGTGTTTTCAGGCTTACTTACCCAAGCACGTGAGTTAAAGTGTGCTTGAATGTACGTTACATGCATCATGTTTTTATGGCTTCAATAGCAAGCTATAAAAAAGAGAAAAATAACCGCGCTAAAGTGAATATTGTATGAATATTGTATGGAAAGCAGCGACTTCAAGTGCGACCACACCCTCAAATAATTTATAGAAAAATAAGCCGCGCTGCGTGATGTGGGTAAACAAAAAATAAATGTCCAAACAAAAAACAATGTCCCAAATATCAACTTGATTGACGCTGAAAACATAGATCACACTCCACGGTCTCTGTAGGAAATGTGCTTACCAGATAGCCACTAAAAATCTGCAAGATTCATATGCTGAGATGTAGTCACAGGTCTGGGAGATGGGAGTTGTCAGAGTCCTCAGCGAATTATGTGAATAATATGCAAAAGAGAAAAAACTTGCATAGTGTAAAATGTTGCTGATATTAAAAAAAATATCTGTAGCGTCTTGTCAGGCGTTGTGTTCAAATAGTTCTTTAGCCAGGCTTAAACAAAGTGTGATTTTATTCAAACACACTTGGCACATCAAGCATAAATACAATGTAAAAAGTAAGTACAGTTCAGTACATTGTAAGTGAATAAGTAAGAAAAATTAGTTGCCTGCTAGCTCTGCTTCCAAAGAGGACTGAGAAACAGCTGTTGTAGTTTGAGTGTGTAGGCCTAAAGAAAACAATGAAATGAGGTTTCAATATGTACGTGTTAAGTCTTCAGTGTGAAGGAGGTGTGTGGTTGTATGTGATGTCCTGGCATCTGTGCTCCAGGACACTGCTTTTATACTGTTTCAGACCGTCAAGACTCGTAATGCAGTTATGACCTAATACAGTTTAAGCTAAATGTGTGATGCCCATATTAGTAATAATTCCTAATATGTATATGACCAAAACGCTGACTTAGACTTGAACTACTTTGATTGACAGAAACATATAGTAGTATTCTCGAAATACACTGAAGTATATAATGACCTTTCCTGAATCAGAATAGATAACCTTTGTGACATATACATTCTTTTACAACTGTAACCAAACTTACAAAAGGATAATCAATTTCAATATTATGTATATATATATATATATATATATATATATATATATATATACATATATACACACATATCACAACACACAATTCTTTACACTCTATTAAACAGTTAATTTACTTAAATAAGTAACTTAAATACTAACTCTATTATAGATAACCCATTATTCTTGACATAAAAGATATGTTCACGTGTCTAGTTAAGTATGTCTCAAGTATCTCTGAAGCTATATCTGACAAGTTAGCCACTGACCTATTGACCTCTCAGGCAATGAATTCTGGTCAAAAGAAGGGAGACAACTGGACAAGAATGACATTCAAACTGCTATTTTGGTTTTGACCTTATGCCTAGGCTTCCCAGTAACAAGGGTAAAGAGAACCTGCATAATTACAAAATCCATGATCAAGCCGAATTAATCAAATAATTCTACAATCCCCCCTAAATATAATTTATTATATTACCTAACTCACGCACACTCCATTTATGGCCCTTTCATTCACATTCTTGAATCAGTTGTTCCAAATGTACCATTGTTCATCACTTGATCAGTTAAGCCAGAAGTAACTCTTCGACTAACTACACCTGTCATCATTTCTTCACCTTTTTTCATTTCTTTCTTAATTAAGTTATAAAATCGCTTCATTCTAATCATAATACAGATTTGAAATAAAATACATAATATCATAATACTAAATAAAATCACTAACGGATGCAATAATATATTTCCGGCTGCAGTAGTAACTGAAGATTTTCCCCACATCGATACAGTATGTTTAAACCTTAACCACCATGAATGACCTGAAAACTCAGACCAATCATGCTCTATTCCTTGTAAATTTCCCTGTTCATGCTTAAATTTAATCTCTGCTTTCTGAAGTTCTTCAGATAAAGCAATCAATAATCCTTTATCTTTTTGTATGATATCAGCCCATTCCCTCCATGGGAATTCATCTACTTGAGATATATTATATTGTATAGGAAGAACACTTACATTTCTCATAAGCATATTCGTTAAATTAACTCTGATTCCATTTATATTGATTCCTGTAAGGTCTCCCTCTATACAATACAAACCTCGACTCAAAATTTCTGTTTGTGTGCAGGATAAGAAAAAAGCTTTTACTGTTTCAGAGTTAGTCATAACTTGAAAACAGACCTTCCTTTTTCCTACTGGAGTAACTAAGTCTAAGGAAGTTTTTAATTTCTCTATTCTTGCTGAACACAATGAATGATTATGAAAACAAGAATGAAAAATACCTTTGTCCTGTTTAGGCAAACAGATTACTTTTGACTGAAAATGTAAACAAGAAGATAAATCTAGTTGTTCTGGTTCCGAATTATTATTATTGTTTAAAACGAAATCTGTAAACTGTAATTGATAATACAACAACTGAGTATCACTAACTGGTAATCCTAAGACTGTAATTGGAACCAATATTTGTTCTCTCCCAGCTATAGGAATCATTGAGGTACTAAAGCATTCATGCTGATCACATCCTACCCATTTGTTTACCCATAAATCTGTATGATTCTTTGCAAACACATATTCATTAGGTAGATTTTGTAAAATACCTAGAGGGGTTATTCCACTTTGAAAAGCTTGAGCTATTATTTTAAAATTGGTGGAATACTCTGTCTGTATCTCTAGACATATCCTGGCTATGTGGGAATGTTGTTCACTGTCCATCAAATTCAAAGTTACATTTTGTAAATGGACTATAGATGGGCCTATAACTGTTGCTGTCTTTATTATCATGTTTTCTAATATTTGGTTTAAATTTCTCTGAACTTTAATACTTTTACTTCCCACTAAGCCTGCTGTTTCTAGATCAGACTTTAATGTATTAATATCCATACTATTGGTAATACTTCCAATAGTACCAACTCCTCCAAGGATACCTTCTACAATACCTCGTTTATTCCTGTTAACATTTTTACTACTAATTCCAAACCATTTATCGATACCCAATTCCATACTAGCTAAATACTCTAGACATTTAGGATACTTTGATGAAATTTTCCATTCAGAAATGTTAAATTTCCAAAGCATGATAACAAAATGTCCTTCTCTTAAGAGATGTCTGGATTGGAAATGATTAATTTGAAAAGGACTGGCAGCGATAAATTTCCCATTAGTACACTTCGTTTTTTCAGGGGATAAAACCATAACATTGCTAATATTACATTTCATAGGATAATTTCCTAATGATATGCAACACTCATATATACCTGAGTCATTTAGAGTTGGACAAGTGTGATGATAGATAAAACTATTATCTGTCCAATCTATATTTCCAAAATTACCCTTCCGAATTATATTAGTTGAGCTATGGAAAAGACTACCCAACAACTCACCATTTTTCTTCCAAGTTAATAGTGAATTTTGAGGTAAATATATTTGCGTAGTGCATCTCAAAATTAAATCATCTTTCCCTTCTGTAACATTAAGAGATTGCGGAGATACCTTTATATCTGGAATAATCAAATCAACAACTGTAATAAGCACCTTTACATTGACTTGAGCTAAACCTCTTACTATTTGAAAATCCCATGTTCTGTTTACATCTCCTATTTCATCTCCTGCAATTTTTAAATGTTCAGGATCTACAAACTGTATGTAATTTTGTGTTAAAAACCAAATATCTGATTTAGATCCTCCTACAGAAGCAATATGTATCCTATCTGTTGTTAAATCGCCAGTCCAAGTTGTAGACTCATTTCCTTTTAAAACAATAACCCAGAATCCCATATTTGTTAAACTACATTCATATGTACCAGTTTTGTTATTATGTAGATATGATCCTTGCATTTTTGTAAATTCTGTTTTGGATTCTATTCTGGCATGTATCTCAATAGTGTTACTTTGATAAAAATATAGTTCCATGCAACAAGTAGTCCCATAACCTATGCAAATGAACCCATATATATCGTTGCTTGTGTCAAAGTTACTGTATCTTGGAAAATGTCTCTTATTCCTGGATAGTAGTAAGTCTCTTTTATGCAGGGTCTCAGTCTGGTTTTCTTCTGCTGAGCTGGAAAAAGTCTTGTAAGTTTGTAAATAGAAGAACGTCATTAAAGAAAAAAGGAGTCCTGTGATGATGAATTTCCTCCCTTTTATGTATTTTCTTTCATTCTGATTTTCTGATGTTTTCTTTATTTCTTTCGGAGGTTGTTGATTCTCCATATTCGATTATCGGATTCCGTTATCTGCTAAAGAAATGCAATATCATTATCTTGGCATAAACAATTTGCATTGATCAGTGTGAACCCATATTTTTTGTTGTCTCCGTGCATTTTTTGCAGAATTGAGAGGCCGTTGGACTTGTATCATTACTCCTAATGTGTCCAAAATCTCAAAGGGACCTTCCCAATTACTTTGCCACGGTCCGGTTTTCCGGAAAGTTTTAATCATGACATGTCCACCTATCGCAAACTTTGAGGAGTGTGGAGGTATCATTTTCTGCATATGAGAAGCTGCATGTGGCAAAATAGTGTTCAGATTGTCTTGCAACATCTGTAACCATTTGGTTCTCTCAATTGCTTCTTTCTGCGGAGTAGACAAAAAAGGTTCGTGTGGAAATACCAGAGGCATTTTCCTACCTGTCATTAGTTCAAAAGGACTGTATTGTGTAGATGAGGATGTTGTACTCCTGATACTCATTAGAACAAAAGGTACGGCATCTACCCATGAGCTACCTTTGTCCAGAAGCATTTTTGCAATTCTGGACTTGATAGTCCTGTTCATTCTTTCTACAATACCTGCAGATTGTGGATGGTATGGAACATGAAATCTTTGTTGAATACCCAAAATTTTGCACATTGCTTGCATTATTTTACCTGTAAAATGCGTTCCTCGATCTGAACTGAGGTTCATAGGGATTCCCCAAGTGGGAAAAACATGATTAATCAACATTTTTGCAGTTGTTAGTGCATCATCTGCGCGCACCGGTAATATCTCTGTCCATTTTGAAAAAACGTCTACGATTACGAGAGCAAATCTCAAACCGTTTTTTCCTGTTGGCAGTGGTCCTATATAGTCAATTTGTAATGTGGACCATGGACCATTAGCTGGAGGAACTCTTTGTAAGGGAGGTTTTTGTCCCTTTGGTCTGGGGTTTACTTGAGCACAAATTAGACAAGATTGAATTACACTGTCTACAGTTTCTTCCATTTTTTCCCAGAAAAACTTCTCTCTGAGAACCTCAAGTAACTTCTGCTTACCTACATGGCCTAAGCTTTCATGATTGTATTTTGTGAATTCCACCTGCAAATGTTTTGGTATAACAGGACGCAGAATTCCGTTTAAGTCATGACACAAAATCCCGTTTTCACAAACAAAGGGAGATTTTGGATCAACCTGAGAAGCAGAAAGGGATTGATCCTTTTTCTGTTCTTCTGCAAATGAAGGAATCTGTGTATCTGTCTGTCTGACTACACTCACTGAAACTGCTTCAGATGGAATCTCTGACTGTTCAATAACGGCTGCTTCTTTTGCTAATGTGTCAGCTGTCCTGTTACCAATGCTTAACTCATCATTGTCTTTTTTATGAGCTGGAACTTTCACAATAGAATAAACACAAGGGTTTTTCTCTGCTAGTGTGAAAATTGATTGTAGTGTTTCTTTATGTACCAATACTTTGTTTGAGGCATCAACAAAACCTCTTCTTTTCCAAATTGGCAAGTAGTCAGTAAGAGAACGCACTACATATGAACTGTCACTATAGATTGCTAGTGGACCGCGGTTCTCTTCATTGTTTACAGTCAGTACTGTTTCTACGGCTAACAGTTCTGCTTTTTGGGCTGAAAAATGTCCTGGAAGTCTGTGCTGTATGGCATATCCTCTATTTGGATACCAGATTGCATAACCTGCAAAATACTCTCCTGAAACACAGTATCGTGAACCATCCACAAACACTGGTTCATCAGTCTTCTCTGCTTCTCTGCGAAACAGAGGAGAGTAGGAATCTTGGACCTCACATGAACACTCATGTTCCAATCCATTATATTCCATCAACTGAGGAAGTACATACCTTGCGTTATGTTCAACCTGGATCTGTTTAGGTGATAAAGCCAACAACCATTGTGAAAATCTTTGATTTGAAACACCTGGAACATTTTTCTCAAGGAGAAATTTCAAGGTGGAATGAGGTGTTTGTAAGACAATTTTGTTGAATCCTACAATGTGCTCAGTTGCTTTTACTGCATAGTGAACTCCTACCAATTGTTTCACACATGTGTCAAAACCTTTCTCGACTGGAGTTAAAATCCTAGAGAAATATCCCAAAATCCTCCAATTTCCTCCTTGTAATTGAAGCAACACAGAAGAAATTGCTTTTTCAGATGTATGCACCTGCAAAGCAAATGGTGCTTGTCTTTCTACTGTAGCTAGGGCTGGTGCAGTCTGCAAAGCTTTCTTCAAAGATTCAAAAGCTTGTTGATGAACTTCAGTCCAAGGACCAAAACCATTTTCCTCATTGTTTTTCAGAAGTTCATACAAACATTTTGCTTTCTCAGCAAATGACTCAATGAACTCTCTTGAAAAATTCACTAATCCTAGGAACTGTCTTAGAGATTTAAATGTAGTTGGTACAGGAAGTGCGGCAATAGCATTAACCCTTTCTTGCAAAGGTTGACGTTTTCCCGGACTGATCTGAATACCGAGAAACTTCACCTCGCGTTTCATGAGCTGTACTTTACGAGTATTCAGCTTGAGACCTGCATCTTGCAACAGATCAAACAATTCTGCCAAAAGAGTTAAATGCTCTTCCTCACTTTCAGAGGACAATAAAATATCGTCCACATACTGTAGAATACAGTCTGGCCTAGAAAATTTGGATAAGACTTTCGCTAAAGCCTGATGAAATACACTTGGGCTAAGATGGAGGCCTTGAGGAAGACGATTGAAGGTATATTGCTCGTTTTGGAATGAAAATGCAAATTTATATTGACAACTTTTGGTTAAAGCAATCGAAAAAAATCCATTTGCAATGTCGATCACAGAGAACACCTTTGCTTTTGCATCAATTCGGGACATTATGTCAGGTGTTTCTGCGACTAATGGGGCACAATTTGGAGTATATTTATTCAGCATTCTGAGGTCAACCAGAAGCCTGAATGAACTAGGATCATCTCTTTTAGGTACTACCCATAATGGATTGTTTGTAACTGAATTTGTTTTCCTAATAATGCCTTGTTGCAAAAGTTCTTGTATTACAATTGACACTGGTTCAATTGACTCCGGTGGCAATTTGTATTGTTTCTGAGCTGGTGGGTCACGTCCTTGCACATCCACTTCAACATCTTTGAACAATCCTGCCTCATTTTTACCTTGGCTCCACAGATTTTTGAATGATTTGACCAATTGTTCTAGCTCCTGATTGTCACCGACATCTGGCCATTTATGGTCTTCAGCAATCACTTCAGCTAAACAAATGCTGCCGACTTCACAGTAATCTGCTGGGTCAATTACCACAGGCTTACGATTAATGGAACCTTTCCAGATAACACCGTTACCTAGGTCAATTATCCAACCTCTTTGTTGAATGACATCTGTACCAATAATGTTCTCTGCACCTTGACAATACCAAATATCAATTTCAGTATCTAAATAACCAGGAACTTCGAATGAAACCTGTTTACTCTTAGAAGCTTTAGAATTACCTGATCCATTAAATCCCACAACTGTGCAAATAGCTGCGTCTGTCTCAAGAGGTAGTCTTACACCAGTAATTGAAATTTCAGCACCTGTATCAATTAGGAACTTAAGTTTTTGCCCATTCAATTTAGCTTTAATGTAGGGACGCCCACTTTTGTCTAGACATATTGGTGTTACATATTCTAGATGATGGGACTTTATTTCCTTTTTGTTTTCTAGTCAGGGGGTTGGTAATAATGGATTTGAATCAACAGTGGCTGATTGCAAGCTCTTTTCACTCATACCATTGCTGATTGATAATTCTCTGATTTGTTTTATCAGAGGAGCATAAGGAGAAGAAGATTGAGTTATATTTGGACGAGGAGGTGCGGATGGTTCAAGAGGTATAAGTCCATTTTCTTTACCTATGTCTCTTGACTGTTTCATCTGCACATCCCTCAAGAATTTTTTACATTGCCATTTTAAATGACCAGGGTTTTGACAATAGTAACAAGTAATGGGATCTCTCTTTCTCATTTGCTTGTACTTGTCATTTCTAGTAGCAACAGTCAGTCCTGTCTTAGTTGGGGTATGACTATTCCTATTTAAAGTGTCATTATGAACTAGAGCGATCTTGGACTTAAGATTGCCCTGTTTCATTTGTCTTCTAACTTTATCAATGAAGCTAGCAGCTTCTGACAAAGAAGTCTTATCATAAGCAATCGCTAATGTAGTTGGGTCAAGATATTTAAACTTTTTCACAAATAAATGTATCATTCCAGTGTCATTTTCATCGTCAACACCAAAAATCATTTTGTATGCCTTTGAGAATTTAATTTTAAATTCAAAGGGATCCTCTCTAATAGATGTCTGTAATGCATCTATTGTGTCAATTGACGGAACTTCCTCACCTGTTGTGCATAGTATCAATTGTCGTAATCTATCAGATTCGTCACCATGTCTTTCCTGTCCATTAGCATCAATAAAAGGTGATTTTGTTAGTCGTCGTGCATAGTGTGCAGGTAACCAAAGGTAAAATATATGATTACGTTGCTCATCTTTCAAATTGTATCTGTCAGTGTACGACTCAAATATATCTGCATTAAAAAATGCATCGCAATTTAAACTGTATGATGGAATTTCCTTTAAAACTTTCATTAATTGGTCATGTATTTTCAACTTTAATTTTGCTGCACGGTCTAGTAATTTTTTCTTCCTAACGTCTGCGTCATCCTCACCGTCATTGTCTCCTATTTCAGAAGTATCCGGAATATATGAAGCTTGCGTTTTTGACGTAGAAGCAGTCTGTCCGTTTGTTATAGTAGAAACCTGTCTACTGTCATTCTTTTGTTGTGACAAAACATTTGTTTTTGAGTTAATTTGTTCCTCAAGATCCTCTATATAACTACAGAAAATTTCACAGTTTGGACAATTAAGAGAGTCTTGGGACAAATTTTCATGAATCCCTGTGTTCTGTACAGTGTTACATTCTGTCTGTTGTAATGTACTAATACTTTTGGCAGGTAAAGTAACATTAAGTAGCATTTTGTTGAAAATTCTTACCAACTGTAAGATATTAGAGATCTTCTTACTCTGTTTGTTTACAGTAAATTTAGATTTGTCTATCTGAACATTAGCTTGTAAACATTCCTTGTACATATATGCCCATAAATGACTGTCATTTGGATAAAAAGACACATCTTTAAACTCTAGCTTACTGTCTCTAGCTAGGTCATCAATAAATTCCATGACTTTTACTCACCGTAATCAGAAGATTTTCTCGTCTTCAGCCGGCTATCACTTCACTGGACTTCTTGTCCACGTCTGATGGAACACCAAAGCCTCTGTTCTAGGTTCTTTGATCGTTGTTTTTCTTTCCAACTTGGTCACGAAATTGCGCCAAACTCCCCTCTCAGCAAGTGGGAAGAAAAAAAATGACGACTATGGCTGGCATTCGCCAAAATGTAAAATGTTGCTGATATTAAAAAAAATATCTGTAGCGTCTTGTCAGGCGTTGTGTTCAAATAGTTCTTTAGCCAGGCTTAAACAAAGTGTGATTTTATTCAAACACACTTGGCACATCAAGCATAAATACAATGTAAAAAGTAAGTACAGTTCAGTACATTGTAAGTGAATAAGTAAGAAAAATTAGTTGCCTGCTAGCTCTGCTTCCAAAGAGGACTGAGAAACAGCTGTTGTAGTTTGAGTGTGTAGGCCTAAAGAAAACAATGAAATGAGGTTTCAATATGTACGTGTTAAGTCTTCAGTGTGAAGGAGGTGTGTGGTTGTATGTGATGTCCTGGCATCTGTGCTCCAGGACACTGCTTTTATACTGTTTCAGACCGTCAAGACTCGTAATGCAGTTATGACCTAATACAGTTTAAGCTAAATGTGTGATGCCCATATTAGTAATAATTCCTAATATGTATATGACCAAAACGCTGACTTAGACTTGAACTACTTTGATTGACAGAAACATATAGTAGTATTCTCGAAATACACTGAAGTATATAATGACCTTTCCTGAATCAGAATAGATAACCTTTGTGACATATACATTCTTTTACAACTGTAACCAAACTTACAAAAGGATAATCAATTTCAATATTATGTATATATATATATATATATATATATATATATATATATATACATATATACACACATATCACAACACACAATTCTTTACACTCTATTAAACAGTTAATTTACTTAAATAAGTAACTTAAATACTAACTCTATTATAGATAACCCATTATTCTTGACATAAAAGATATGTTCACGTGTCTAGTTAAGTATGTCTCAAGTATCTCTGAAGCTATATCTGACAAGTTAGCCACTGACCTATTGACCTCTCAGGCAATGAATTCTGGTCAAAAGAAGGGAGACAACTGGACAAGAATGACATTCAAACTGCTATTTTGGTTTTGACCTTATGCCTAGGCTTCCCAGTAACAAGGGTAAAGAGAACCTGCATAATTACAAAATCCATGATCAAGCCGAATTAATCAAATAATTCTACACATAGTGTGATACCGTAAATTATATAAAATTTCCACCACCAATAAGGAATCCCTATCGATTGTGCAGCAGCTCACCAAATGAATAATGAGTAAACGTGAATAGCCCAGTGTAAAGGAAAGAAAGTGGAAACGAACCACCACCAATTGCGAAGCCTCTTACCAAAAATTAGGTCAAATGAGCAGATAAGTTAATCCAGATAGCCAAGATACCAGAAACGTCACTCAAAAGCCCTATAGGCCTCTTACCAGATGACAAATAATCCAAGCAGTAGATCTATTAACGCTTTCCCATCATACGTGAAGCTCCAGGACCAACAGCATCAATGGTGTTAACTGTAAACTCAGTACCAGGATGTAGAACCAGCCCGAGTGAAAGAGAGAGCGCCAATAGTGTAATAAAATAATGACTGATTTATTGATTAAAAAGAAGAACACTCACAAACATTGTAGATAAAATCGCAATGGATGGGAGCCGCCGGCCGGACGGCAAAGCACATCCGACCTAGGATAACTTCCGGGATGACGTCAGCACGCCGCGACCTGACGGCGTTTCGTCCAAGAAGACGTTATCAAAGGTACGGACGGCGTGCTGACGCCATCTCTTATAGAAAATACCTGATTATAATACCCGGAAGTGTTTGAACAATTCCGCCCTGAAGCTGTGAACCGGACATCCAATGACCGGAACCAGGATAGATCTATCCCACCATTTTGGTTAAGGGCACATATCAACTTCACTAACCCGGAATGTCCCATATTAAGGGCAAACATATTTAAAGGTGTAGCGGGCCTATTTGGCACAGCCGATGTGAAATTAAAAAATTGTTAAACCATAGATGTAAACAGAGTAAAAAAAAGGACATATATGGGCATTGTGTATGACTGTGTCGTCTTGCGCTCAGATAAAGATGCACTGAGACCGCAAAAATAATTGACCATATTGTATACAATTAAGTCAAACTATAGCGGAATGAGTTCAAACTCTAACCGGAGATCAGCATCATAAATATAGACCAAATATTAAATGTTGCAAATACATTAAGAGGCTATGCAGGAAACTAAACAGTTGAAATTATATCCCCAATAGATGAATGTATAACCATAAATAATTATTACCACACAACAAAGTATGATAGCTAACATATAATGTGTTACCAATTCTACTTAATAGACACCATAATGTATGATATTATAAAATTAAAAAATATATATATATATTGAAAAATATTAAAATAGGGGGGTGGGGTAATTTAATCTACATCTAGTGTTTGAAACTGATGTGACAATTCCCAAGGGTAGATCACACTAAATTATAAATATATTAAAAATAATGAGAAATGTACATCTAAAGAGTAAAAACTAAGAATTATCCAAAAAAGCATTAACCTCAACATCAACATTGAGGCCATATGGCACATAGCATTTTACACGGTGTATGCAGGACATCTCAAGTTTTGAGATGCCCCTCACAAGAGGTTCACCCCTCCAATGTGGCACAAAACGATCTATGCCCAGAAAAAGGGTGTGTCTAGGATCTTTATTATGTACTGCTGCATAGTGTTTGGATACTGAGTGTTTGGGGAAGCCCTTCCTTATATTTGCCACATGTTCATTTAATCTTACGTTAAGTGGGCGTTTTGTCCTGCCTATATATTGGTGTCCACAAGGACACTGAAGTAGATAGACAACCCCAGTAGTTGTGCATGATATAAAAGGCTCTATATCATGCTTATGTCCTGTACTATTAGATACAAATTCTTGTACTCTTCTCCGTTTATTGGAACTAAGGGTGCAAATTTGGCAGCGGTTGCACCTATAGTATCCCGTAAGTTGTTGCAAAAAACTGGGTTTGGGGACAGGGGGTTCCAAGATATTAGGAGAAACTTTGTCCCTCAAAGAGGGGACTCCCCTAAAAACCACCTTAGGTTTAATAGGTAAGTTTTCACGAAGCACCAGATCATTGTTTAGTATATGCCAATGACGAGCGACCAAATTCTTTATGGTCATATGTTGACTAGAGTATGTGGTCACAAATGGCAGAGTAAAAGGGTCTGTCTGATCCTGCCTCCTAGATTTACTCAACAAAGCCTGTCTGTCGATTGATCTCACTTCAGACAGAGCATGTTGAAGGAACTCCTCATTATATCCCTTATCCAGGAATCTTGTTGTTAATGTTTGTGCCTGTCTATCAAAGTCACGTATATCGGAACAATTCCGTCTGATGCGAAGGTATTGTCCCTTGGGGATAGCTCGCAACCAAGGAGCATGGTGGCAACTCTCGACAGGAATATAGGAATTCCTGTCGGTGGATTTGAAATGGGTGGAGGTGACAAATTGTCCATCCCTGATGGAAATATTCAAATCCAAAAAATTGACACCTAATTGACTACATTCATAATTTAAATGTATGCCTCTATCGTTAGAGTTAAGATCATCCAAAAATGAGGATAGATCGTCATGTGTGCCATCCCATAGGAGGAGGACGTCATCGATATACTAAGCCCACAGAAGAATCTGTGGGCGGTGATATGCATAGATGACGTCCTCCTCCCATTGGGCCATAAAAAGATTGGCCAGGGACGGGGCATATTTGGCCCCCATGGCCACGCCAGTGATCTGACGATAAAATTGGCCGTTATACCAGAAGTAGTTATGCTGTGCTGCAAATTTGAGTAACTCCATGATAAAGGAAATTTGGGCTTCTGGTAAATTAGAGTCACGAGTTAGAAACATGTTGACGGCATCAAGACCCATTTTCCGCATGATTCCGCATGAGGTGGGTCTTGATGCCGTCAACATGTTTCTAACGTTTTGGTCGCTCGTCATTGGCATATACTAAACAATGATCTGGTGCTTCGTGAAAACTTACCTATTAAACCTAAGGTGGTTTTTAGGGGAGTCCCCTCTTTGAGGGACAAAGTTTCTCCTAATATCTTGGAACCCCCTGTCCCCAAACCCAGTTTTTTGCAACAACTTACGGGATACTATAGGTGCAACCGCTGCCAAATTTGCACCCTTAGTTCCAATAAACGGAGAAGAGTACAAGAATTTGTATCTAATAGTACAGGACATAAGCATGATATAGAGCCTTTTATATCATGCACAACTACTGGGGTTGTCTATCTACTTCAGTGTCCTTGTGGACACCAATATATAGGCAGGACAAAACGCCCACTTAACGTAAGATTAAATGAACATGTGGCAAATATAAGGAAGGGCTTCCCCAAACACTCAGTATCCAAACACTATGCAGCAGTACATAATAAAGATCCTAGACACACCCTTTTTTTGGGCATAGATCGTTTTGTGCCACATTGGAGGGGTGAACCTCTTGTGAGGGGCATCTCAAAACTTGAGATGTCCTGGATACACCGTGTAAAATGCTATGTGCCATATGGCCTCAATGTTGATGTTGAGGTTAATGCTTTTTTGGATAATTCTTAGTTTTTATTCTTTAGATGTACATTTCTCATTATTTTTAATATATTTATAATTTAGTGTGATCTACCCTTGGGAATTGTCACATCAGTTTCAAACACTAGATGTAGATTAAATTACCCCACCCCCCTATTTTAATATTTTTCAATATATATATATATATTTTTTAATTTTATAATATCATACATTATGGTGTCTATTAAGTAGAATTGGTAACACATTATATGTTAGCTATCATACTTTGTTGTGTGGTAATAATTATTTATGGTTATACATTCATCTATTGGGGATACAATTTCAACTGTTTAGTTTCCTGCATAGCCTCTTAATGTATTTGCAACATTTAATATTTGGTCTATATTTATGATGCTGATCCCCGGTTAGAGTTTGAACTCATTCCGCTATAGTTTGACTTAATTGTATACAATATGGTCAATTATTTTTGCGGTCTCAGTGCATCTTTATCTGAGCGCAAGACGACACAGTCATACACAATGCCCATATATGTCCTTATGTTTACTCTGTTTACATCTATGGTTTAACAATTTTTTAATTTCACATCGGCTGTGCCAAATAGGCCCGCTACACCTTTAAATATGTTTGCCCTTAATATGGGACATTCCGGGTTAGTGAAGTTGATATGTGCCCTTAACCAAAATGGTGGGATAGATCTATCCTGGTTCCGGTCATTGGATGTCCGGTTCACAGCTTCAGGGCGGAATTGTTCAAACACTTCCGGGTATTATAATCAGGTCTTTTCTATAAGAGATGGCGTCAGCACGCCGTCCGTACCTTTGATAACGTCTTCTTGGACGAAACGCCGTCAGGTCGCGGCGTGCTGACGTCATCCCGGAAGTTATCCTAGGAGCGGATGTGCTTTGCCGTCCGGCCGGCGGCTCCCATCCATCGCGATTTTATCTACAATGTTTGTGAGTGTTCTTCTTTTTAATCAATAAATCAGTCATTATTTTATTACACTATTGGCGCTCTCTTTTTCACTCGGGCTGGTTCTACATCCTGGTACTGAGTTTACAGTTAACACCATTGATGCTGTTGGTCCTGGAGCTTCACGTATGATGGGAAAGCGTTAATAGATCTACTGCTTGGATTATTTGTCATCTGGTAAGAGGCCTATAGGGCTTTTGAGTGACGTTTCTGGTATCTTGGCTATCTGGATTAACTTATCTGCTCATTTGACCTAATTTTTGGTAAGAGGCTTTGCAATTGGTGGGCTATTCACGTTTACTCATTATTCATTTGGTGAGCTGCTGCACAATCAATAGGGATTCCTTATTGGTGGTGGAAATTTTATATAATTTACGGTATCACACTATGCAAGTTTTTTCTCTTATTGCATATTATCTGCATATTATTCACATTATTCGCTGAGGACTCTGACAACTCCCATCTCCCAGACCTGTGACTACATCTCAGCATATGAATCTTGCAGATTTTTAGTGGCTATCTGGTAAGCACATTTCCTACAGAGACCGTGGAGTGTGATCTATGTTTTCAGCGTCAATCAAGTTGATATTTGGGACATTGTTTTTTGTTTGGACATTTATTTTTTGTTTACCCACATCACGCAGCGCGGCTTATTTTTCTATACTATTCAATAGCAAGCTGTAGGTCAATGGAATGCATTGGTGGGAATAGATAACTGAAATCAACCGAGTTTCTAAAATCAATGCATTGTGCTCATGCTGGAAAATGCAGCAAATTGTGACAGTCAGGGCTATATTTCTGCATAACCAACAAAAGTTGTGGCCTCAAATGGCAAGTGTGCAAGAGGCAACACAAGCCATCACACAACACAAGTCAGTAAGGTCTCCTGCACACGGAGCGTTTAGGTTCCAGCATCCAGTCCCTCTGCCTGCAGCCTGTCTATGTCCAAGTCTATGCCACATTGAAATCCACTGTGTCTGGATGCTACAAATAGAGTGTGGAATGCTCAGTCTATTGCCAACATCTCTTGTTTTTACATACAAAACCTCTGTATTTCCCCTTGGGATTTTTCCAGGCAATATACAGTTCATATACAACTTTTCTTAAAAAGCAGTCATGCCAATTTTTATTACTATGTTTTATAAAAGCAATTATAAAATAACATAGTGGCTGCCATTTTTACACGTGTACAATACAGCGTAAATTGCAAGATAACTCAATTGTCCATGGTTGGATATGTTTCCATAATTTTCTAGAGGGCTTAAAGTGTTACTAAACCCAGGACCCTGCTTTCATTATATCTGATCTCCCACAGTACACAGAACATGGAAATGCAAACGTTTTAGTAAATATAAACTGCTAAATATCTTTTCTCAGCAGCAGTTAGAGCAGTCTTGTGACTTCTATCAGTGCCTGATTAAAGCTTGTAGGAGGAGTTTTCATACTGCACTGGCTGTCCTGTCAGGATACAGGATCCCTGACCCCCTGCCTGGACAGTGCTGATTGGCTCTGTGCTGATCACATGTACTCTCCCAAGAAAAAAAAAAGCTGTAGCAATACACACCAAACTGAGCATGTGCAGCCTGACTCCAGTAACCCTGTCTTATCCAGACATGTTATGGGGACAATTCAAGAAGAGGAGGATCTGTGCATACAGGATCAAGCAGCCTTTTTACACAATGCAGAGGATTAATCCCTTAGGTTTCACAGTGAGTATAACAAGCATGCTTTGCTGCATATACAGACTGAATTTAGTATTGTGGGTTTAGTAACACTTTAGGCTGGGTTCACACTTGCTGTGCATGCCACGTTCCTGTTCACCAATTCAGGTGCAAATCAGTTCCGGATTTCTGCTTGAATTCGCACCTGATTCGAAAACAAAGACGCACAGGACCCTTTCCAAATGCGCACCACGGCTGCCCCGGAGCTGTGTGAACCGGCTCCATTGCGAGTCAGGCAGACTCCCCTGAATATGCACCTGATTCGGAAACAAAGACACACAGGACCCTTTCTAAATGCACACCATTGCTGCCCCGGGGCTGTGTGAACCGGCTCCATTGCGAGTCAGGCAGACTCCCCTGAATTTGCACCTGATTCGGAAACAAAGACACACAGGACCCTTTCCAAATGCGCACCATGGCTGCCTCGGAGCTGTGTGAACCAGCTCCATTGCGAGTCAGGCAGACTCCCCTGAATACGCACCTGATTCGGAAACAAAGACACACAGGACCCTTTCCAAATGCGCACCACGGCTGCCCCGGAGCTGTGTGAACCGGCTCCATTGCGAGTCAGGCAGACTCCCCTGAATTCGCATCTGGTTCGGAAACAAAGACACACAGGACCCTTTCCAAATGCACACCATTGCTGCCCCGGGGCTGTGTGAACCGGCTCCATTGCGAGTCAGGCAGACTCCCCTGAATTTGCACCTGATTCGGAAACAAAGACACACAGGACCCTTTCCAAATGCGCACCATGGCTGCCCCGGGGCTGTGTGAACCGGCTCCATTGCGAGTCAGGCAGACTCTTCTGTCATGCGCATTGGATGCGGAGAAACCCACATCCAATTTGCATAAGTATAAACCCAGCCCTAAGGCCCCTTTTAAACATGCCGGCCGTTTTTCCCTTTTTCATCCACCAGTTGTCGGAAGAAAAACGGACATCAGTTCATCTCTATGGAAAAACAGATGTAAACAGATGATCATCCATTTACATCTATTTACATTCGCTTCCGTCAACATCTATTTTTTGGAACAGATCAAAGCCCTATTTGTTCTTCTGCTAACAAAAAAAACAGATCGTACGAGAAACTGATGTAAACTGCTTTCGCATGAAAAAATGGCTCTGGGACACAAGTGATTAAGGATTCTAGCTAGAGGATGTAAAAAACTGATGTAAAAATGGATGAAAAACTGATGTAAACTTTATCCATTTTTTTCTTAGAAAAAAACATGACTAAACTGATAAAACAAACAGTCTGCATGTGTGAAAGGGGCCTAAGTTTGTCTGCACCGATGCCAAACCAGGATAGACTTGACACGTTTCAGAAGCTCCTTCCTCAGGGTAGGTAGGGTATGCCTTTATATTAAACATTGTACAAAATACAAGAAAACCAGCCATAGGTTAAAAACAAGATCAAGGTTGCCGAACTTCTACCTCTCGACCATGGACCAAACCCGACAATCCCTAGAGACTCATCATGCATCTACTGAGGCCACCTAGCTGTAGCTAGTGGGCATCAAGAGATATTTGTACTTGCTGCAGGAACTCTTTGTGGCTTCGAGAGGTGGAAGTATGGCAATCTTGATCTTGTTTTTAGCTGGTTTCCTTTTTTTTTTTTGTACATCATATAATATATGGCATACCCTACCTACCCTTGAGGAAGGAGTTTCCGAAATGAGTCGGGCATGTCCTGGTTTGACATCAGTGCAGACAAAGTCAAGCACTATGGAGAAATCGTATCCAGCCATGGACAACTTGGATTTCTTGTAATTCGCGCTGCATTGCATGTGTGTAAAAATTCTAGCCAATGTGTAATTTTATAATTGCTTGTAATGAAGATGGGCATGACTGCTTTAAAAGAAAAGTTGTGTCCGTGACTGGATGCTGTACCAAGTGGTAATGATATTAAGGGTCCTATACATTCAGGGATGTATGTCCAGAACGCAGGTTGTCTGCATTTAAGGCGTTTTACATCTCTGAACGTGCAGGCCCCGAAATGTGACTACTACTCAGCACAGCATCAAGCCACAGCACGTTTTAACCTGTCATAGACTTTGACAGTCTGGAGGCAGAGGGGCTGGATGCTGAACCTGTGCCTCCTGGACACATGAAAATACTAGGGTTTTGATGCACAGGGGGCAAATCGCTCAGTGTGCATGTAGCCTAGTACATTACTGTGTATAGTGAAAGGTTGTAGACTGCTGCCCTGCCTGCCAAGGCAATCCAGCTGGGATCTCATGGTTGTCATCCCTGCATAGTTTGTACTTTGTACTTAGATCTCGTTCGCACTGGTATTGACAAACCCCTGTTTACAGGGCAGTTCTAAACGCAACCCATATAATAATTGATAAGGCTCAGTTCACATATATGCAAATCAAATGCATTTTGAACCGATTTGCATAATATGTGAACCAGACTGGCTTTCAATGGAGCTTGTGGAGTATGGAGCTTCAATGGAGAATGTTCACATATATGCAGGCTGGTTGCGGTGCGAATTCAAAAAGTGTCCTGTGCATTCTTTCAATGCATTTTGTGTAATTTCAGAGTCAAATTAAACCTGAATTGCACACGAACTACTGAATAGATACTGCACCAGACTCTGCAATGAAACCAGACCCGCATATATGTGAACCCAGCCTAATGGTATCATTCACCCTGTGTGTGTGTGCCTGCATTTAGGTGCATTCAGTTTAGCTGTGCTTAGAGAAAATAGAATTATTTGCATCCAGAGACAGATTACATACTTGGAAGGCATATAAACGCACAAAAAGGCAAGTACAGTTAATAGCAGGAGAACTTGATCTGGGAAACATAAAGTTTGTTTATACATTCTCCTGTGATCTGGCACATCTGAGTTTGGGGCACACACACGGAGCCGGAAACCCCCTCCCTCTGTGATTGGGCACAGCAGGAGCCAATAAGTGGGTCCGGCTCACGCAATGTCCGCCGTACGCACCAATTGTTTGGAAGACAGGCAGAACTGCGGTCTGCCTGTGTAAACAAGGCAGGTCACCTTTCTGTGACAGAGGAATGTACTGATCCTGTGTTCCTGCCAAGCAGGAACATGGATCTTAACCTTTCCCCAGTCGAAGCACCTCCTCCACAGTTAGCAAGCACTCCCTAGGAACACATTTAACCCCTTGATCAGCCCTGGTGTTAACCCCATTCCCAGCCAGTGTCACTAGTATAGTGAGAGTACGTATTATGTAGCACTGATCACTGTATTAGTGTCACTAGTCTCCAAAAAGTTTCAGTTAGTGTCCGAGTTGTCCGCTGCAATACCTCAGTCCTGCTATAAGTCGCTGATCACCACCATTACTAGTAAAAAAAAAATATCCCATAGTTTGTAGACGCGATAACTTTTTCACAAACCAGTCAATATACACTTATTGGGATTTTTTTCCCCAAAATATATAGCAGAATACATATTGGCCTAAACTGATGAAGAAATTTCATTTTTAAAAAAAAAATTTTTGGCTGTGTTTTATAAAAAATATTGTTTTTTTTCAAAATTGTCGGTCTTTTTTGTTTATAGCGCAAAAAATAAAAACCGCAGAGATGATCAAATACAACCAAAAGAAAGCTATATTTGTGGGAAAAAAGACATCAATGTTATTTGGGTACATCATCGCACGACCGCGCTATTGCCAGTTAAAAGTAATGCAGTGTTGTATCGCAAAAAATGGCCTGGACATAAAGGGGAGTATACCTTCTGGAACTGAAGTGGTTAAATAATCTAAACGCAAATAGCTACTGTCAATGTAGCCTAGGACCTCATACAACCACATATAGCATGCATTTGGGGACATGCACCCACAAAAGCACGGCTGTCAAATTGGGACCAAAGACTGTATCCACGCAGCCACTGCATGCCAATAGACATGACTGGAAATGCCTGCATGCAGATGCACAGAACACCTATGCCTCCCATTCCTGGAAACACAGAGCTTTGCACGGATGTACACTTAAGTGCACCTGTGTGAACGTGGCCTTAGGACCCAATCAGATGTGCGACCTCCAGGCTCACTCTGTGTGCAAACTGCATCCTGTGAAAATCAATGGCTGGCATTGACACTCTTTGCATTTAACCACTCATCTGAGAGGTTACGTGTGATTAGAAGCTTTGATTTGTGGCTTTGATTGGCTGTTCTTGCAACACACAACCTGAATACAGCTAATCATCCATTTTGTATAAAGTCATAGAAGAGAGTGCGGCTGCCTCCAGAATTTAGCCACCCTAATCACTGCCTGAAGGAGGCTTTACAGCTCACCCACCCTGGGTCTGTACATTTAGAGCCCAAGTGATAGTATATTAGGATGACATTTTGTCCTACTCTTTGAGTTCTCAGGTTAAGGTGTACTAACACAGAGGGGACAAATTGTCTCTTTTACTATTTCTTTCTGTCTTGAGTAGGTAATGCACCATAGAGTAAAGCATAGCTGCCATGGCAATATGTGCAACCCCTCCCAGCTGCCATTGCAGAGTTTAGGTGGGCGGTAAAAGTGCAGATCAATTGCCTGCTTTTACGACCCCTTGGCTGCCTGTTTAAACAAGGCCCTAGTGTGATACTAAAGTTTGCCAGTCAACATGTAGTAGGAAGAGGCAGAATAGTTGGCTTTTAGGGGAGGCAGGAAGTATAAATCTGGCCATGGGGACAATGAAGGGGGAAAAAGGCCTCAAGGTGTACAGAACATAAAATAACATATTTAAGAGATTATATATTCATCTTTATACTGCATTTGTGCTATTTATGTGTCGTCTATATGCACTGGTAACTGCATTCTCTCTTGCAGGGTATGTTTGCTAGCCAGCTATTGCTATAAATCACTGGAGTGCTTGAAGCTCAGTTTCTGCAAGGAAGTTACCTCTGATGCTATTGAAAAACTTAGCAAAAACTGCAAAAGGTATGGAAGCTAAATAACATAAAAAGGTGTATATGTGGGTGCTTCCGTGGGGTAGAACCCTGGATCCAACAGGTTGTATAGATCAACATGCACTCGGGCAGCACCTGAGAGGAGAGGCAGCTCTGTAGAAATGTACAAAAGAACAAGATGCCTCTAAGTGCAATATGGACCATTTAATAGAACATAAAAAGGTTTAAACAACTTACAAGAAGTTCTTAAAATGAAAGCCCAAAGCAAAAACTGGAGGTGGATCAGCAGCATATCTTTAAGGCCGGAGTAGCTGATGCTCAGTTGTCCAGTGTCCGGGAGACTACTTGGTGTATCAGTGTGCACACAGCGTGGTAGGGCTTCTGGTAACCATACTGGAATGCACGCGGCCGGTATTAGACGCGGGTGGGCAGTAACATGTTTCGGAGCATGCGGGGCTCCTTCATCAGACCTTTACCGGAAACGCCCTTCCACACTGCGAGCATGCCGATACACCAAGCAGTCTCCCGGACACTAGACAACCTTAAAGGTATGCTGCTCATCCTCCTCCAGTTTCTGCTTTTGGCTTTCATTTTAAAAACTTCTTGTAAGTTGTTTTAACCCTTTTATGTTCTATTAAATGGTCCATATTGCACTTAGAGGCACCTTGTTCTCTTCTACAAGCTAAATAGCATGTAGCTGATGTTTTGGAAAATGAATGTGCTTATGTTATCGTGGGTGTACATATGCATCTTATGGCTATACTGTGCAAATTCTGTGGAGCCAGGCAGCATGGAAGGCCAAAAATGCTAGAGGCATATACTATATAAATAGGGCTCAAACTCCACAGTTACTACTGACAGTCTGCACAGAAGAAGCACTGCGGCTCCTGCTCTGGTCAACTGTTAGAACTCAGAGACAGGCAGTGGAAGCTTAGAGCAAGGAGGCACTCATTATGTCCCCCTTGGCTCCAGTTACATGACACAGCCAAGCGAGGACTTCCCCTCTCTCTGAAATCCCTGGCCTTGTAAGTGGATTTATTGAAGGTGGAGAGCTAAACCATACCTCCCAACTTTTAGAGATGGGAACGAGGGACACCTTTTAGCAAATGTATGTAGGACAGGATCTCTTAAAGTAGAATTATACAAAAAAAAGTTAGTTAAACTCACAAGCGCTTCTTTTACCACTATTATTGCTTTATACAGGGTTTTGACATTTACAAATGCAGCAATTTAGAAATTGGATGAAAGGTATAGCACTGGGAAACACTTTTTGAAAGATAAATAGTGCATTTTATATACAACTATATAGTTCAGACCAAAATGAGGAACAAATGAGAAGAAAAGAGGGACAGTCCCTCGAAATCAGGGACAGTTGAGAGCTATGCTAAACTGATGGGGGGATATCTATTGGGGGGAAAGCTACACCATACTGGTGGGTGGGAAATCTGTACAGGGGGAGCTGTACTTGTTGGGGAAAGATGTTTCCCGAGGGGAGCTGTATTGGGAGATCTGTTCTAGGGAGAGCTGTACTGGTTGAGAAAAGAGATCTGTCCTGAGGGGAACTGTATTGGGGGAAGCTTTACCAGTCAAGGAGAGAGATCTGTCCTAGGGGGAGCTGTATTGGGGGAAGGGGTGATCAGTACTGAAAGACATGTACTGGTTGAGGAGAGAGATCTGTCCTGAGTGAGGGGAGCTGTAATTGGGTGGGGATCTGTACTGGAAAAGCTGTACTAGTTTAGGAGACAGATTTGTCCTGGGTGGAACTGTATTGGGGGAGCTGTACTGGTTGTGGGGGGGGGGGGGGAGATCTGTCCTGAGTGGAACTATATTGAGGGAGATCTGTACTGGGGCGAGCTGTACTGGTTGAGCAGAGAGATCTGTCCTAAAGGGAGTTTACACTGGAGGAGCTGTACTGGTTAAGCAGAGAAATCTGTCCTAAAGGGGAGTTATACTGGGGAAGCTGTGCTGGTTGGGGAGATAGGTCTGTCCTGGGGGAAGCTGTATTGGGATGGAGATCTGTACTGTGGGGAGCTGTACTGGTTAGGGGAGAGATCTGTCCTAAGGGAAGCTGTATTGGGGGGATCTGTACTTGAGGAGACTGTACAAATTATTTTCCTCAAGGTGCCCGAGGCTGACCCTCCCACCCCCCAGGAAGAAAAATGGCCCTGAAAAGTGTTCACCCTGCCTAATTATATTATGATGTGAGTCTACCTTTAACATGGAGCGTGATGGGCCGTGGTGCTGCAATAGTTTGTTGTGAGTCCCAATTGTTAATAGTTCAGTTAGGAGGATTTTTTGGTTCCATTTAGTAGTGTTTTTCTTTCTACAGTGTTGCAAATAAATTGACATGCACATTAAATAATACACATTTTGCACTGTTTTTTCAGGTTGAAGATGCTTCATCTCTATGGCTGTCGCATATCTCCTGATCTTGAGCATATTAAACAGTTCAGTAAATCCTTCCAGATTTTTCATGATCTTTCTATAGCAACTGCAAAATTTTCTGGAGAATGAAGATCTATCTACAGTATGTTTACTGTTGTATTAGGACTCATTCCCACTCTTGGGTTTTGTACAAAAGGCATGCCGTTTTCATGTGTATTACATCTGATATGCATGTGTTTTGTACGCTGTATCAAAGAATTGTACAAATTCATTCTTCTGAGCTATTTGGGTTACTCCAAATGCTGCCCAAACACAAAAGTGGAAATTTGCCCTGTATTTGTTATACTGTATATTTGTAGTATTTATTTTTCTCCTAATAAATGTATTTTTGACAAGCATAAAAAATGAATGTATTTTTATTCTTTGTTTCCCACAATTTAGGGCTCATTTACACCGTTGCAACATGATAAACTGTGTCTAACTTCCCAATAATAAAAGTAGTGCCTGTTCTCATCTCAAACCTTAAGTTCATTGCGCTTCACAAAATATGACATGCATTTTTTTCCCCTGTGCTTCAGTGCCTTGGGAGACCCATAGAAAATCAACAGCATTGCATCAAAGTGTATATAACATGAATTTTAATGTGTTGGTAACTGGTATTAATAAGCCTCGGACAATGGCTGTTAACCCTAACTGCTCCAATTTCTAAATCCTAAAAAGCACTGACAACTGTCCCTGCCTAATTCTACAAAAAACGCACCTCTATGCACGTGCATAGACCATCTAAATGGGTCCTAAATTATTTTTAGATATCACATTGACTAGAATGCAATCAGTACAAAGAGAAGACAGAAAGAAGTTTATAGTTTATAGACAACCTAATTATGAATATATATACACCCCTCACATTTTTGTAAATATTTTATTCTATCTTTTCATGTGACAACACTGAAGAAATGACACTTTACTACCATGTAAAGTAGTGAGTGTACAGCTTGTATAACAGTGTAAATTTGCTGTCCCCTCAAAGTAACTCAACCCACAGCCAGTAATGTCTAAACCACTGGCAAAAAAAGTACATCCCAAAGGTAAAATGTCCAAATTAGTCCCAAAGTGTCAATATTTTGTGTGGCCACCATTATTTTCCAGCACTGCCTTAACCTGCTTGGGCATGGAGTTCACCAGAGCTTCACAGTTTTCCACTGGAGTCCTCTTCCACTCCTCCCTGACGACATCAAGGAGCTGGTGGATGTTAGAGACCTTGCGATCCTCCAACTTCCGTTAGAGGATGCCTCACAGATGCTCAATAGGGTTTAGATCTGGAGACACGCTTGGCCATCCATCACCTTTACCCTCAGCTTCTTTAGCAAGGCAGTGGTTGTCTTGGAGGTGTGTTTGGGGTCATTATCATGTCGAATACTGCTCTGCGACCCAGTCTCTGAAGGGAGGGGATCATGTTCAGCTTGAGTATATCACAGTACATGTTGGCAATTATGGTTCCCTCAATGAACTGTAGCTCCCCAGTGTTGGCAGCACTCATGCAGCCCCAGACCATGACACTCCCACCACCATGCTTGACTGTAGGCAAGACACACTTGTCTTTGTACTCCTCACCTGGTTGCCGCCACACACGCTTGACACCATCTAAACCAAATAAGTTTATCTTGGTCTCATCAGACCACAGGACATGGTTCCAGTAATCCATGTCTTTAGTCTGCTTGTCTTCAGCAAACTGTTTGCGGGTTTTCTTATGCATCATCTTTAGAAGAGGCTTCTTTCTGGGAAGACAGCATGCAGACCAATTTAATGCAGTGTGCGGCGTATGGTCTGAGCACTGACAGGCTGACCCCTCACCGCTGCAACCTCTGCAGCAATGCTGGCACCACTCATACGTCTATTTCTCAAAGACAACCTCTGGATATGATGCTGAGCACGTGCACTCAGCTTCTTTGGTCGACCATGGCGAAGCCTGTTCTGAGTGGAACCTGTTAAACCACTGCATGGTCTTGGCCACCGTGCTGCAACTCAGTTTCAGGGTCTTGGCAATCTTCTTATAACCTAAGCCATCTTTATGTTGAGCAACAGTTCTTTTTTTCAGATCCTCAGAGAGTTCTTTTTCATGAGGTGCCATGTTCAACTTCCAGTGACCAGTATGAGAGCGATAACACCAAATTTAACACACCTGCTCCCCATTCACACCTGAGACCTTGTAACACTAACCGGTCACATGACATTGGGGAGGGAAAATGGCTAATTGGGCCCATTTTGGACATTTTCACTTAGGGGTGTACTCACTTTTGTTGCCAGCGGCTTAGACAATAATGGCTGTTGAGTTATTCTGAGGAGACAGCAAATTTGCACTGTTATACAAGCTGTACACTCACTACTTTACATTGTAGCAAAGTGACATTTCTTCAGTGTTGTCACATGAAAAGATATAATAAAATATTTACAAAAATGTGAGGGGTGTACTCACTTTTGTGAGATACTGTATATATATATATATATACAGTGGGTACGGAAAGTATTCAGACCCCCTTAAATTTTTCACTCTTTGTTATATTGCAGCCATTTGCTAAAATCATTTAGCCTTAATTCTAAGCGGTATGTGTGGAGAAAACTGCTCATCACCTGTCCAATACAGTCCCAACAGTGAAGCATGGTGGTGGCAGCATCATGCTGTGGGGGTGTTTTTCAGCTGCAGGGACAGGACGACTGGTTGCAATGGAGGGAAAGATGAATGCGGCCAAGTACAGGGATATCCTGGACAAAAACCTTCTCCAGAGTGCTCTGGACCTCAGACTGGGCCGAAGGTTTACCTTCCAACAAGACAATGACCCTAAGCACACAGCTAAAATAACGAAGGAGTGGCTTCACAACAACTCCGTGACTGTTCTTGAATGGCCCAGCCAGAGCCCTGACTTAAACCCAATTGAGCATTTCTGGAGAGACCTAAAAATGGCTGTCCACCAACGTTTACCATCCAACCTGACAGAACTGGAGAGGATCTGCAAGGAGGAATGGCAGAGGATCCCCAAATCCAGGTGTGAAAGACTTGTTGCATCTTTCCCAAAAAGACTCCTGGCTGTATTAGATCAAAAGGGGGCTTCTACTAAATACTGAGCAAAGGGTCTGAATACTTAGGACCATGTGATATTTCAGTTTTTAATAAATCTGCAACAATGTCAACAATTCTGTGTTTTTCTGTCAGTATGGGGTACTACCGTATATACTCGAGTATAAGCCGAGTTTTTCAGCACATTTTTTTGTGCTGAAAACGTCCCCCTCGGCTTATACTCGAGTCAAGGAAAAAAATGTCCTCTCCGACGGGTTTAAGGTTTAAAAATGGCGCCGCCCGTCGCATACATGTTACCTCGCACGCGCCGCCGCCGCTCGTGTAATTTCGGCTATTCCCGGCGCCGCTCGGGAGAGGCCGGGAATAGCCGAAAGTATACGAGCGGCGGCGGCGCGTGCGCAATGACGTGTCGGCGCCGGGCGGCGCCATTTTTAAAATGAAGGCGCCTCTGGAACAGGTAAGTGAAACAGCTTCACTACCTGCCATGGGCTGCGGGCACACTACGAGGGATGCAGTGCTGCGGGCATGGTCCACATGTACCATGTCCACAGCACTGCATCTCCTGTAGTATGCCCACAACCCCGGATCCTCTAGTACCATGCCAGTACCCTGCAATCTCCTGCACCATGCCAGTACCCTGCAATCTCCTGCACCATGCCAGTACCCTGCAATCTCCTGCACCATGCCAGTACCCTGCAATCTCCTGCACCATGCCAGTACCCTGCAATCTCCTGCACCATGCCAGTCACCCTGCAATCTCCTGCACCATGCCAGTCACCCTGCATTCTCCTGCACCATGCCAGTACCCTGCATTCTCCTGCACTATGCCAGTCACCCTGCATTCTCCTGCACCATGCCAGTCACCCTGCATTCTCCTGCACCATGCCAGTCACCCTGCATTCTCCTGCACCATGCCAGTATCCTGCATTCTCCTGTACCATGCCAGTGCCCTGCATTCTCCTGCACCATGCCAGTACCCTGCATTCTCCTGCACTATGCCAGTCACCCTGCATTCTCCTGCACCATGCCAGTCACCCTGCATTCTCCTGCACCATGCCAGTCACCCTGCATTCTCCTGCACCATGCCAGTATCCTGCATTCTCCTGCACCATGCCAGTACCCTGCATTCTCCTGCACCATGCCCGCCGCCCTGCATTCTCACCCTAGGCTTATACTCGAGTCAATGATTTTTCCCATCTTTTTGTGGTAAAAGTAGGGGTCTCGGCTTATACTCGGGTCGGCTTATACTCGAGTATATACGGTATGTGTACATTCATGAGGAAGAAGAATGAACTTAAATGATTTTAGCAAATGGCTGCAATATAACAAAGAGTGAAAAATTTAAGGGGGTCTGAATACTTTCCGTACCCACTGTATTTATATATATATATATATATACATTGTACAGTATATATATATATATATATATATATATATATATATGCACTATATTATTAAAAGTATTTGGGGTGGAGGAACTTGACTGGCCTGCACAGAGCCCTGACCTCAACCCTCAACCTTAGGATGAATTAGAGCGGAGACTGCGAGCCAGGTCTTCTCATCCAACATCAGTGCCTGACCTCACAAATGCACTTCTGGAAGAATGGTCAAAAATTCCCATAGACACACTCCTAAACCTTGTGGACAGCCTTCCAAAAAGAGTTTAAGCTGTCATAGCTGCAAAGGGTGGGCCAACTCAATATTGAACCCTACGGACTAAGACTGGGATGCCATTGAAGTTCATGTGCATGCGTCCCAATACTTTTGGTAATATAGCGTAAATTGCCAAATTAAAATAAAAATATTTTCTAAGTAAAGATTAATGCAAAGTTTAACTAGAAAAATTATGTGAAGGATCATTACATAGCTAAGCTGAGTCACAATAAGTGCTGAAAAGAAAAAGTGGGGGTGTTGCCAATAGAAACCAGTGAGATATTTGCACAACAAAAATGGCATCTTGAAGATTTTTATATGCCATATGTTGACAGATCTCTTACAAGGAGGCATCAGCTCACTCATAACATGATTACTAATCCTGCTGTACTTTAGCTGACAGATGTTTATTTTGCCATTTGTGCAGTAAAGGTTGCTCCCCTGGTAAGGCAATGATCCTTAATCAATTCTATACATTTTTCAACATGCTGGGAAATCTCTGCACATGATATCAAAATGCAATCATGTATTGTGGTTGTGGCATTTATGAGTGAGCCTTAGGAAGGCTTTGTCAAGCTTGGGAAAGGTAAAATCCTGCTGCGTGTAAAAAGCCTTCTTCCTCTAGCCGTCACACTGGCTAAAGCTAAAAATACCGTAAGAATATTGGACGAATGATTGCCGTTTTATTTTTTTATTTTTTTTTGCATGCTAGTTTGACCTAAACCCTATAGATAATCTGTAGAGTATTATCAAGAGGAAGATGAGACACCAGACCCAACAATGCATGGTGGTGGGAGTGTCATGGTCTTGGGCTGCATGAGTGATGCTGGCATTGGGGAGCTACAGTTCATTGAGGGAACCATGAATGCCAACATGTACTGTGACATACTGAAGCAGAGCATGAACCCCTCCCATCAGAGACTGGGCCCCAGGGCAGTATTCCAACATGATAACAACCCCAAACACACCTCCAAGACAACCACTGCCTTGCTAAAGAAGCTGAGGATAAAGGTGATGGACTGGCCAAGCGTGTCTCCAGACCTAAACCCTATTGAGCATCTGTGGGGAATCCTCAAATGGAAGGTGGAGGAGCGCAAGGTCTCTAACATCCAGCAGCTCCGTGATGTCATCATGGAGGAGTGGAAGACAACTCCAGTGGCAACCTGTGAAGCTCTGGTGAACTCCATGCCCAAGAGGGTTAAGGCAGTGCTGGAAAATAATGGTGGCCACACAAAATATTGACACTTTGGGCCCAATTTGGACACTTAGAGGTGTACTCACTTTTGTTGCCAGCAGTTTAGACATTAATAGCTGTGTGTTGAGTTATTTCGAGGGGACATCAAATTTACACTGTTATACAAGCTGTACACTCACTACTTTACATTGTAACAAAGTGTCATTTCTTCAGTGTTGTCACATGAAAAGATAGAATAAAATATTTACAAAAATGTGAGGGGTGTACTCACTTTTGTGAGATACTGTATGTAATGGAAGGAGGATTTCAACTAAAAGAAGAGGTATCAACACAAGGGACACATCCTACTGACTTTAAGTTATGTTTCTAACTCTCTCTATGCTGCTAATCTTTATGTTTTTTTTTTTTATTTTGACTGCACTTAAGTTTTAACTATTTCTAGACCGCCCCCAGTACATTTACTATGGTGACACTGAACTACTCTGATAACAGGATGTACAAAAAAAGTAAAACATAAAATAAAAATGTTTATAAAATTGAACAAAAAATTATTTATTTTTTTTTTCTTTTACATACTTTTACCAGTCAGTATCCCTGATCACTGTCACACCAGTCATACAATAAAGCTGTACTGCACTGGAGACAGAGTGTGAAAAACAAATTGTGAAAAAAACAAAACCTAATTTTTTTTATTTGTTTGATTTTCCCAAAAATTGTGAAAAAAAATTTTGAAGTTCAAAAAACTCACCATGCCTCTTACTACCATGCCTCAGACTGTCTACTTTCCAAAAAGGTGTAATTTGGAGGGTATTTGTACTGAAAATGGAATAGGCCATTAGTAATATACACTAATTGGGATTTTTTTTTTTTTTTTTTTTTTACCAATGATATGTAGCAGAATACATTTTGGCCCAAATTTATGAAGAAATTAGATTTTATTAGATATGCTTTATAATAGAAAGTAGAAAATATCAGGGTTTTGTTTTTTAAAATTTCAGTCATTTTTCCTTTTTATTGTAAAAAAAAATTAAAAACCTAGTGGTGATCAAATACCACTGAGAGCCGGTTCACACTGGGGCGACTTGTCAGACGACCTGGTCGCCTGACAAGTCGCCGTGGGTCGCCTGCCATCGATTAGCACAGGACCCGTTCTAATAGGAGTGACACAAGTCGCTCCGACTTAGAAAAAGGGTCCTGTACTACATTGGGGCGACCAGGAGCGACCTGCATTGACTTCAATGATATGAAGTCTGTGCACGCCGCTCCGAGGTCGCGGTGCGCGCTGTGCACCGCGACCTCACAGGTCGCCCCGGCAAGTCGGGTCTCTCCTATGTGAACCGGCTCTAAAAGAAAGCTCTATTTGTTTATAAAACAATTATATAGATTTCATTTAGAGCCCATTCACACTAGCGCGACTTGTCAGCCTGACAGGTTGCGCTCCCTTGCGATCCATTGACCGCTACAGGACCCTTTCTAATAGGAGTGACACAAGTCGCTCCGACTTAGAAAAAGGGTCCTGTACTACTTCGGGCGACCTCGGAGCGACTTGCATAGACTTCCATTATGTGAAGTCCCTGCAAGTCGCTCCGAAGTGGTGGTGCATGGGAATGCACAAGTCGCCCCTGAAGTAGTAACGAGTCGTGTCGCGCTAATGTGAACCGGCTCTTAGGTTCAGTGTTGCATGATCATGCATTTGCCAGCTTAAGTAGCACAGTGCTGAATAGCAAAAAATGACCTGGTGATGAAGAGGATGAAACCCTCCGGGGCTTAAGTGGGTAAAGCATACTTGTAGATAAATGGTCTGTGGCATATGTTTGCTATGTATAGGAGTAATAGGCCTAGGTTTTTTTTTCAACTATGCATTTTTTAGCCCACAATTTGTCACAGTGATGATTGTGAAAACAGATGGGGGGGGGGGAGGGGATTAGAAAAATTATCACCCCCTGGGTGTCAGATATCCTAGGTTTTCCACTGGCAGGTAGCTTATGGAGTGTATCCTAGTTGTATTTCTGTGAAATCACTGCGTATAGGTTTTGAATGATATCACTGTGGGTGTGGCTTGAACAACGCGAGTCTCGGCCAATAAAGAAATAGAAGACCGGTAATTTCAGTTTAAAACTATTCATTTTATGAGTTTGCTTTTCTTTGGATAATAAACAAATACGTTCACCTTTAAACTGCCAGATGCCATACACTCCCACTATTGCAGGGGTCTCCAAACTTTCTAAACAAAGGGCCAGTGGACTGTCCTTTAGACAGGAGGGCCGGACTGTGGCCTTTGGGTGTAGAAAATGTCCTCATGTCAGTGGTAGTAAACAATGCCATTGTTGATGTCAGTAGAAAGAATAGTGCCCCTCATTGGTGTTAGTGAAAAGAATAGTGTACTATTGTTGTCATTGGGAGGAATAGTGCCCCATAATTGATGTCATTGAGAGGTATTGTGCCCCATCCTTGGTGTCAGTAGGAGGAATAGTGCTTTTATAGGCAGTGGAAAGGGAGGACGTCCATCCCCCGTCTCCCATCTCCAAATTTGGTTTGACCCATGTGATCGGAGAGCCTGAGATCCAACCCGGTGGTGGTGGGTTACCACAGAGCTGCCATGTTTCTAATCCTGGAAGGCTCTGGCAGATCTCATGCTTTCCAGGGTAGAGTAGATATCTGGGGTCTTATAGACCCCAGATGTCTCCAGAAAAATGCATTATTTCTATCACAAGGGAAAAAATTATAAAGCTCCTCTGTAACTCTAAACTGGTAACCTTTAAAAATGTTTAAAATGTCGCCTATGGAGATTTTTACACTCTGTAGTTTGGCGCCATTCCACGAGCGTGCACAATTTTAAAGCGTGACATGTTGGGTATCTATTTACTTGGCGTAACATCATCTTTTATATTTTAGCCAGAAAATTGGGTTATACAATATACTGTTTTTTTGCATTAAAATTCATTAAAGTGTAAGTCCAGGCAAAAACTAACACTAAACGTGCTCTGTGCCAAATTCTAAACCTATTCTATCTAGCCCTGTAAAGCAAAAATTGCTGTACTTACCTATTCTGCCTCCAACTCCAGCGGTGGAAGCTGTGTGCAGGAGGGGACCGACAATGGCTGTGAAATGCCTAGGAAATGACGTCACCTATAGAATTACAGTGGGGCTTCTGTTGTCGGCTGCCTCTCCGGCACGCCTCCACGTTGAAGCCGCCTCTGACAGCTAATGCTGGGACTGGACTGGTTTGGCTGCAGAATAGGTAAGTATAGCGATTTTTGCATTTTTGCTTTACAGGGTTAGATAGATTAGGTTTAGTATGTGTCAGAGAGCAAGTTTAGCGTTAATTAGGTTTTGTCTGAACTTCCACTTTAAAGAGGAAGTAAACTCTTTCTTTTTTCCCCTGCAAAATAAATGCATAATGTGCTGGTATGCGATGCACATTATGTGACACTTACCTGCAACGAACCCCGCGTTGTCCCCACTGCCGGCGGTATCTATCTTCGCCCGTCTTCCATCCGGGTCTGCAGACTTCGACTGTATTACTGGCCGGAGCCGCGTGACGTCACTCCCGTGCATGCGCGCAGGAGCCGCCGGTCACGGCACAGGGCTTTGAAGTAACAACACGAGTGGCCGTTTCTTCAGAGCGCATGCGCCGATGATGCCGAAGTTTAGGAGATATTTACAGTACCTATAGGAAAGCCTTAACCACTTGCCGACCAGTCACGTTGACTGTACTGCGGCAAAGTGGCTCGTTATCGCCTGGCGAAGTAGACCTACGTCACCAGACATTCCCCTCTCTCGCCGGAGGCTCGCTCCCGCTGTATTCAGTCACAGCGGGAGTCGGGCCGGGGAGGAGCGGCGGTGATCACTGCTGCTCTTCCCCGATTGTCGGGGATCTAGTGTGGAAATCCGCCCGCTTGTGTAAACAAAGCGGGTGGATCTCCTAAGTGACAGGCAGGGTCAGATTGCAGGGTTCAGCATAGCTGAACGTGCGATCTGTGCCTGTGTCACTCAGTCACCTCCCCCCACACATGTTAGTAAGCACCAGGCATACATTAACCCCTCCCTCTCCAATAAAATTAACCCCTTCCATGCCAGTGTCATTTTTACAGTAACAGTGCATATGTATAGCACTGATTACTGTAGTAATGTCACTGGTACCCCCAAAAGTGTCAAAAATGTCAGTCAAGGGTCCGATCTGTCCGCCGCAATGTCGCAGTCCCGCAAAAAAAATCGCAGATCGCCGCCATTACTCGTTAAAAAAAAAACACCAAAAATGACAGAAATCTTTCCCTTAGTTAGTAAACGCAATAACTTTTGCGCAGACCAATCAAAATACGCTTATTGTGATTTTTTTTACCAAAAATATGTAGCAGAAAACAAATTGGCCGAAAATGATAAAAAAATTTAGATTTTTACATTTTTTTGGGGGGGGAATTTCACATAAAAAAAAATGTGAAAAATATTGTTATTTTTTTCAAAATTGTCGCTCTTTTTTTTGTTTATAGCGCAAAAAGTAAAAATCGCACAGGTGATCAAATACCACCAAAAGAAAGCTCTATTTGTGGGGAAAAAAAGGACATAAATTAATTAATTTGGGTACAGCATTGCACGTCCGCGCAATTGTCCGTTAAAATAACGCAGTGCCGAATCACAAAATTTGGCCTGGTCAGGAATGGGGTAAAACCTTCCAGTCATAAAGTGGTTAAAAATACGCTCATTGAGAATTTTTTTTGTCAAAGACATGTAGCTAAATACATTTTGGCCTAAATATATGACAAAAATTGAATATATTGGATATTTTTTAACTGTCAAAGTAGAAAAATATTGTTATTTTTTCAAAATTTTCGCATATTTTTATTAATATCGCAAAAAATAAAAAGCGCAGAGGTGATCAAATACCACCAAAAGAAAGCTCTGTTTGTGGGAAAAAAAGGACGTAAAATTTCGTTTGGGTACATGACTTTGGTATATATATATATATATATATATATATATATATATATATATACATAATAATACGGCGTTGAATGACTGCGCAGTTGTCAGTTAAAGTCGCACGGTGTCAAATTGCAAAAGTGGCCTGGATGTAAGACAGCAAAATTCTCCGGTGGTAAAGTGGTTAATAAAGGCTTACCTATAGGTAAAAGTCATAAACGTGGGTATACAATTACAACCACTTTAAGCGTAATTTTTTTATTTGTTATTTTTTAAATTGCTTTTGAAAAATCACTTCGCAAATAGTGTGTGACATAAAAAGTTGCAACGACTGCCTTTTTATTCTCTAGGGTCTTTGCTAAAAAAATATATATATAATGTTTGAGAGTTCTATATAATTTTCTAGCAAAACAATACTGATATTTACAGGTATAGGAGAGAAATGTCAGAATTGACCTGGGTGAGAATTGGTTACTGCTGTAATAAATTGTCATGCGACTTTTTTATTTTTTGCATAAAACACGAAATACATGTTCTTGTAGAAACCAGTGCTTATTCTCCATGTGCCTATCTTCCTTGATCCCTGACTCAGAATGCATTGGGGGCACTGGATCAGCAGGACAGAGCCAGGCAAGCAGCATTTTCAGAAAGAAGTGAAGAATTCTGGTGTACAGTGGAAGATTCCTTCAGTAAGCTGTTAGTATTGTGTATGACAGGTGAGCAGTGTAGACCCACCCCGTCCACCTTCTCCCTCCTACTGATGCAGGAGCCAGCACAGTCCGCCCGGCATTGCTGGGGAGAGGGGAGCCCACAATGAGAAGCTCACCTGATCTCCTGCACACCTGAGCGGTGGGACATGTGAGAAGACCTCCCTAGGAAGCAGAAGACACAGCGCAACCCCTGTGCGGTCAGCTAGGACTGCGGACGAGTCGGCTTTGTGTTAGCTTTGTGTTAGTCGTCTGCAGCTGGCCACGTCTGCACATCACCGTCCTGTTCCTGGAGCGCACCTGTCTGCTGAGCGATCACTGACCATCCCAGGTTCTACCAGGCACTGGACCTATCCATACTTCCCCTTTCAGTACTACAAGAACTGGACTTGTCCTGGGAGCTCTCGGATGGAAGAAGAGGGAAAGTTGTCCAGGCTCCGCGCCCTCTTCCTCTCCTTTGATGCCAAGCGTTCTGGCCGCCTGGGAAGGGGGGACTTCTCCGACCTGTGTGCGGAGCTGAAGGTGAGCCCCGCGGAGGTGGAGAACATCTTCAGGCGTCTGGACACTGACAGAGACGGTGCTATCACCTTTGAGGATTTTGTCATGGGCTTCAGAGGAGGTAAGGGGCTTCAGGTGGATGATGGAAGCCGGGACCCTGCTACTTCCCAAAAGGTTACCCAAATGAGTGCAAGTGAGGAGCACCATGAGGAGGAGAACTTTAGTCCCGCATGGAAGGACTTCCAGCTGCGTCTGGGTGAGGAGTCCAACTACATTCCCAGGTCAGTAACAGCTGTTTTCTCTTTCACACTCTCCAGCATGGGGACTGCCACAGATAGGCAGACATAATAGCAGGTTTTGGTGTTGGAACCCCCAGGATTAACTCTTTAAGTTTAGGGTTTGTGAAATTATGGGCAATTTCAGGATCAGCTGCCACAGTTTCTGAGTTGGAAGGATATATATTGGACACATATGTTTCTTTCTATGCACCTTAATTCTCCCTTTCCCTCTACAGCAGCCTTTCTCAACCCTTCTAATATGAAAGAACCTGTGAAATAATTTCAGGTCTCCAGGAACCTCTGACAATAAATCATTTATCTACAGCTCTGGGTACATTAGCATGGTGGTGAGTGGGAAGAATGTTCCTTTTGGTGGCCGGTGGGAAGAATGCTCATTACATTGGTGTTTAGCGAAAAGAATGCACCTTACTTTGGTGGTCAGTGGAAAGAATCCCATTACATTGCCAGTTAGTGAAAATAATGCACTTTATTTTGATGGTCAGTGAGAAGAATCCCATTACATTCCCAGTTAGTGAAAATAATGCACTTTATTTTGATGGTTGGTGGGAAAAATGCCCCTTACATTGTCCTCACAGTGCTCCTTACCTTAGTAGTCAGAAGGAAGAATGTTTACCTTGCTGTTCAGTATAGGAAGAATTCTCCTAACTTTGTGTTCAGTGGGAAGAATGTTCTTTATTTTGATGGTCAATGGGTAAAATGCACCTTACATTGCCCTCAGTGCTCCTTACCTTGGTAGTCAGAAGGAAGAATGTTTTACCTTGCTGTTCAGTATAGGAAGAATTCTCCTAACTTTGTGTTCAGTGGGAAAAATGTTTCTTACTTTGCAGTCAGTGGGAAGAATGTTCTTTACTTTGATGGTCAATGGGTAAAGTGCACCTTCCATTTTCCTGAGTGCTCCTTACCTTGGTAGTCAGCAGGAAGAATGTTTACCTTGCTGTTTAGTGGGAAGAATGTTTCTTAGTTTGCAGTTAGTGGAAATAATGCTCCTTACTTGGGTAGTCAGTGTGAAGAATGTTCTTTACTTTGGTGGTCAGTGGGAAGAAGGTTCATTTTGTGGCCAGTGGGAAGAATGCTTCTTACTTTGGTGGTCAGTGGGAAGACTACGCATTACATTGGCAGTTAGTGAAAATAATGCATGTTATTTTGATGGTCAGTGGGAAAAATGTCCCTTAAATTGTCCTTGGTGCTCCTTACCTTGGTAGTCAGCAGGAAGAATTTTTACCTTGCTGTTCAGTATAGAAAGAGTTCTCCTAACTTTGTTCAGTGGAAAGAATGTTTCTTACTTTGCAGTCAGTTGGAAGAATGCTCTTTGGTGGTCAGTGGGAAGAATGTTCCTTTTGTGGCCAGTGGGAAGAATACTCCTTACTTGGGTAGTCAGTGGGAAGAATGCTCTTTACTTTGGTTGTCAGTGGGAAGAATGTTCCTTTTGTAGCCAGTGGGAAGAATGCCCCCTTACTTGGGTAAATAGTGGGATGAATGCTATTTAATTTAAGGGTCAGTGAGTAAAATGAACCTTATATTGTCTTAAGTGCTCCCTACCTTGGTAGTCAGCAGGAAGAATGTTTACCTTGTCGTTCAGTGGGAAGAATGTTTCTTACTTTGCAGTCAGTAGAAATAATGCTCCTTACTTGGGTAGTCAGTGGGAAGAATGCTCTTTACTTTGGTGGTCAGTGGGAAGAATGTTCCTTTTGTGGCCAGTGGGCAGAATGCTTCTTATATTGGTGGTCATTGGGAAGAATGCTCCTTACAGTGGTGGCCAGTGAAAGAATGCTTCTTACTTTGGTGGTCAGTGGGAAAAAAGCCCCTCTTAATTTGGAGGACAGTAGCAAAATTGCCCTCCTTACTTTGGAGGTCAGTAGGATAAATGCCCTTCTTACTTTGGTGGTCCGTGGGAAGAATGCCCTGCTTACTTTGGTGGTAAGTGGGAAGAATGCCCTCCTTACTTTGGTGGTAAGTGGGAAGAATGCCCTCCTTACTTTGGTGGTAAGTGGGAAGAATGCCCTGCTTACTTTGGTGGTAAGTGGGAAGAATGCCCTCCTTACTTTGGTGATCAGTGGCAAAAATGCCCTCCTTACCTCTGTGGTCAGTGGGAAGAATGTTCCTTACTTTGGTGGTCAGTGGTTAGAATGCTCCTTAATTTGGTGGTCAGCGGGAAATGCCCTCCTTACCAATATCTAAATACATCATTGGTTTCACTGGTTACTTATCTGGGGGGCAGAAAAGCAACCTCTGAGGAACCCTAAGGTTCTAAGCAACCCTACTCAAGAAAGGCTGCTTTATAGTGATACAAGCGTTAAAGGATGTTTCTTGCCAAAACCTTTTTCTTTTGAATAGAGTAAGAAATGGTTTGAACTTCCAAAAGGCTATCCCATTGAAAGATTTTCTATCATCACTGCCTGTTGCAGTTACAGCTGTTACATATTGAATGTCCCATTATTTTGTATGCCATAACAATGGTCACTAATACAAATAGAATGGATGCCTTTCTTTAGAGGGGGCACTGAAAGCAATAAAATCAGGCAGGGGTGTTAACACTTCTCCACACTCTTCAAAACTAAACTAAAAAATAAATACACTTTAGAGCCAAATGTCATGCAAAAATAAATTTTAGCATGGATGAATTACATACAGTATATTACCAGTTTATCCAGGTAATTACAGCATTACTGAGTTATCATGTGGTTAAGTTCCTCTCCAGAGGCTTTTATGTGTGAAGTTCTTGTGCAGGGAACCAGACACCTATGTTGTATGTATTGCACCGGTCTCCTCAATGCTTCCGTGTAGTATTTACATCATCTGGGCTGATGTAACCACATCAATATGACTTGAAGTGTGGGAGTGATTAATACAATTAGATGTATTTCCCTCTGTGACGTGAGTCACTTTGGTTGGGGGGGGGGGGGCTTGTGGAACCCAGATTGCTTTAGGGAGGTTGGGAGACTACTTGTCCAGCTTCCCCAGTTCTTCCTATGTGTAAGTCACCCTGTGTCTATTAGAGGCACAGGGTGACCAAGAACCCCAGTCGGGTCTGCACTAATCAGACTCGCTGTACAACCACACTGGACTCAGCCTTTCGTGTTACCCCGGTTATCCTGGGCTCCATATGTGTGGTTTGTGTTGAAAGAGTGAAGGGCCTCTTTCACTTGGGACAATGATATTTCTGAAAGGTGTCCCTCAGGAAATATATGAAGATATATTGCAGATTGCTAGGATATTGCAAAAGTGCTTCAGACCCTTGCTAGTGGGGTGGGGGTTTGTTATTGTTGAATACCTGCATTCCATTGTTCTGTTGTTCCTGTCTGCCTTGAGTAAGCTTATTATGGGATATGTATGTTTGTGTGGATTGACTAAGGGGGAGGGGTTGTCCCAGAAGTGTTCATCTCCTTGTGCTTTGTGTTTGAATAAACAGTTTGATTCTGGTTGACTCCAAAACTTGTACTGTGGAGTTCTTGGGGTAACTATAGCCAGATTCACTGATCCCGTGTTCCAGGGCTTAGGAAGCAGGTTCTTGGCAGAGATACCCAGTTGCGGTGTCCGGATTCCGTCACACCCTCCTTTCTCCATACTGGTTGCAAGTTCTACCCACCCTGACTTCTAGTCAATCTCTGGCGCCAGCTGTATCTTTGACTGGCTATTTGGACAGTGACAGAGGAGAGCCAATGACCAATGATTCCCTATCATAGGAAATTAATTTTAGTCCAGATTTGCAAAAAATGACATTAGGCACCCCCTTCAATCATTTGGACTTGGCTTTAAAGACTAAGGACAAGAGTGACCTCACTGCATTTTTGAATGTTATAACTCATGTATTTGTTGAAAAATTGGGTTTGGATCTACATTGGAGGTTAAATAGTCGTGTCTGCCACCATCCCAAAAATTATTTGTGGTATTTGTGGTGCCTCAAGTCAAAGTGGGATTTTAAGGGCAGGAGTAAAGGGGATAATCGGTAGTAGTGTAGTAGGTAAAATTTATTTACAAGGTATAAATGATATAAATTATGTACAAACATTCAGGGTGAAAAAATGGGTAAAGGCCCATTGTGCCAGTGAGAGAGGAAAGGTTCAGGTGTGATAACAAGTGACAATAAAGTGACTTGAATTGATTTAGGTGATCCTGCTCTGCTGATTCTCATGTCAAACGACCGGAATAGACGCAGAGGAGGTAACCAATCGGTTAATCCGACATGTTTCGGCCAACTGCGGCCTTTATCAAGGATCTGTCACCGATTCTAAAGTAATCAAGGAGATATATGGTATCAAGTAATGGCAATTAAAGAGAACCATAATTGTAAAGCAAAAGCGCACAATATGTGAGTACATACATTTTTGATATATGTCCACTTCCTAGGATTGAGCCTTCCCGGAATTTCTCCAGGAGCTACGGGAACAATATGCTGTGAGGGTGAGATAAGTAGTTGGCTGAGTATACAAGCAAGGGGAACCAATGGTTAACTAATGAATAAAGTAATAATGATTACTTGCTGGGCAGAAAATTCTGATCCAGGGATCCAAAGTAGGATTAGATATATGTCAAAAACTTCCACATGATTGGTTCTGAGATCTAGTGAAAATATAATAAAGTAGCCAAGGGTATGTAAATTTATTAGAGTATGGGTGCATTTAACCATAATAATAATTTGGACTCATTTCCAGAGAAGTTTCCAGAGTGGTCCTAGGGGACTTGGTAGGAGAGATCTAAGAAAGCTCTCCTCCAAGTCTAACTTACATTTTGATGTGAAAAATAGCAGGGTCACAGCGTGAGGGCTCCGGGTCCGCCTTCTCCCTCGGTCAGAGAGAGACTGGCAGGCTCAGAGTGTTCCCCGGCCTATAAAGGCAGTCGCGCATGCGCAGTGGTGCGTTGCGTGACGCCGTCTGGTGTTGTCCATGGCACGGTGTGGAGAGCGCTTGCGTGCAGCAAAGGCGCATCCCCAGAGACCGTGCGGACGTGCCAGTGAAGGCCGCCGACACAGTGCGAGAAGCCGGATCATCCCCGAGGGGATGAAAGGAAGGTGCAAGACCGACCATACGGATTCAAGTGCCCCGATCCACAGGGGTTCGGGGCTTCCTGTGCCGGGAGTTCATGGAGTCTGGGGTTAAGGCTTAAGAAGTGGATGTAATATTGATAATCATGAAATAACAACCAAAGAAAATAATCCCTAATGAGTAAACAACAATTATTGAATTTAGCAGCATTATATTTGCAGAGGAATTCCTGTGGGAGAAGGAGGAATGGGGGCAAGGGGGAGATACAGTCAGGCACCAGTGATTGATCACTTGAATGGTCAGTGAAGGGAGGTCCGTACCCTATGAATAAATCACAGTCAATTCAGATTTTGTAGGATTTATACAATCTGATTGGGTCAAGATTGTTCAATCAAAGTTGGACACAAAAGGGGGGGATTAAAAAAAAAAAAAAAAAACCACTGCGCATGCGCGACTGCCTTTATAGGCCGGGGAACACTCTGAGCCTGCCAGTCTCTCTCTGACCGAGGGAAAAGGCGGACCCGGAGCCCTCACGCTGTGACCCTGCTATTTTTCACATCAAAATGTAAGTTAGACTTGGAGGAGAGCTTTCTTAGATCTCTCCTACCAAGTCCCCTAGGACCACTCTGGAAACTTCTCTGGAAATGAGTCCAAATTATTATTATGGTTAAATGCACCCATACTCTAATAAATTTACATACCCTTCATGTGGAAGTTTTTGACATATATCTAATCCTACTTTGGATCCCTGGATCAGAATTTTCTGCCCAGCAAGTAATCATTATTACTTTATTCATTAGTTAACCATTGGTTCCCCTTGCTTGTATACTCAGCCAACTACTTATCTCACCCTCACAGCATATTGTTCCCGTAGCTCCTGGAGAAATTCCGGGAAGGCTCAATCCTAGGAAGTGGACATATATCAAAAATGTATGTACTCACATATTGTGCGCTTTTGCTTTACAATTATGGTTCTCTTTAATTGCCATTACTTGATACCATATATCTCCTTGATTACTTTAGAATCGGTGACAGATCCTTGATAAAGGCCGCAGTTGGCCGAAACATGTCGGATTAACCGATTGGTTACCTCCTCTGCGTCTATTCCGGTCATTTGACATGAGAATCAGCAGAGCAGGATCACCTAAATCAATTCAAGTCACTTTATTGTCACTTGTTATCACACCTGAACCTTTCCTCTCTCACTGGCACAATGGGCCTTTACCCATTTTTTCACCCTGAATGTTTGTACATAATTTATATCATTTATACCTTGCAAATAAATTTTACCTACTACACTACTACCGATTATCCCCTTTACTCCTGCCCTTAAAATCCCACTTTGACTTGAGGCACCACAAATAACTCATGTATTTAATGTATTGGCAATTGGATATTATATTCATAAAATAAGTATACTGTGAGATTATAAGCCTATTGTGGAGTTGGACTTTAAAGAGGAACTGAACTCTGGGAGCTGAACTTAAAAAAGTTTGAGGGCAAAAGACAAGTCCCCATTATTGTGCCTGGTCATCCTTTAGCTGATCCTTCAACCATTACGGACTTACTAGCAGTCAGATGCAGAGGTGCCTTAGATCTCACACTGACTTCAGACATACATTGTCAGGAGGAATACCAGACAAAGGATATCCTTCTGTCTCTTCATTTAATCCCAGACAGAATGATGATGTTGGGATCATGGCTCTGTGAGGGCCAAACCATCACTTCCAGTACTCCTTGTTCTTCTTTGCAATGAAAATAGTTCTGACATTGGCTGTATGTTTGGGGTTGTTGTCCTGCTGCAGAATAAAATTGGGGCCAATCACATTCCTCCCTATGGCCAAACTTAAAGCCCCTTGGCTCCATTCACAAAAGGAACTCGCATGCGATATTTAGGTGTCCGGACACATTTTGTCTGAATATCGCATGGGATCCTGTAACTGTCAATTCATTATACTGTTCTGCGGTATTTACCGCAAAACGCTGAAAATGCTCAGTAAATACCACATGAACAGGCGTAAACTCAATTCACAGAAGGAAATAATAAATTAAATGCATGCAGTTATTAGTGGTCCGGGCATGTGGTATGTGGGAAATGGGTGTAAAGAAGTGGGTGGCCCTCGCTCCTTAGCAACCAGTTAACAACATGGCAGCCACTGTGCCCTTAACAACTGAGGAGTCATCAGCTGTCAGCAGGGTTCCCCGCTGACAGCTGAAAGTAAAAAAAACAAAAAACAATTGCCTGCAATTAAAATTTTAGAAAAAAAAACAGCATGGGGTCCCCTCTGAATCCATACCAGGGCTTTTACTTTCAGCTGTCATGTTGTTTAGTGGTTGGTAAAGTGGAGTTCCAGTCCCCCCAAATACCTTTTTTTTAAACACTCCTCCGTACTTGTTTAAACATATGCAGGAACATTTAGAATATGTCATATATATATTCCCTGTCGTTTGTGTTAAAATATTTGAAGACTAACCAGATCTCGGAAGCAGGCAGTTTCCATCTCATCTGTGGGCATCGGAAGCCCTCTTCTCTTGATTTCCGGGATTCGGTGCAGCTGGCTACCCAGCATGCACCTCCTGATCCCCTGTCTGTGCAGTTAGGCCACTGCACGTCTCTCTCTCTTCCTGACAGGTTGCTATTGCTATGGCGACATCGGCGTAAGTTTTCACCCTGTTGGTATAGCAGCCTATAAATCAGTAAATCCTGGTCCTCCCATTCGCGTAA